>NC_092170.1:34579667-34657167 GCF_045791955.1 Oncorhynchus clarkii lewisi
CAAATGGGAAACTGTTGATCATGAAAAACCCACTAGCGTTTCCAGTCTTGACACACTCAAACCGGTGTGCCTGGAACCTACTACCATACCCTGTTCTAAGGCACTTAAATCTCTTGTCTTGCCCATTCACCCTCTGAATGGCACACACACACAATCCATGTCTCAATTATCTCAAGGCTTAAAAATCCTTCTTTAACTTGTCTCCTCCCAACATCTACACTGACTGGAAGTGGATTTAACAGGTGACATCAATAAGGTATCATAGCGTTTACCTGGATTCACCTGCTCAGTTTATGTCATTGTAAGAGCAGGTGTTCCTAATGTTTTGTACAATCAGTGAATATCATAAATACACACAGAACAAGTGTTGGTCCCATGTTTCCTGAGCTGAAATAAAAGATCCCAGATCTTTGCCAAGATAATCCATCCTTCTAACAGGTGTGGCATATCAAGAAGCTGATTAAACGGATTGATAATTACACAGGTGCACCTTGTGCTGTGGACAATAAAAGGACACTCTAAAATGTGCAGTTTGTCACACAGCACAATGCCACAGATGTCTCAAGTTTTGAGAGAGCATGCAATTGGCATGCATGCTGACTTGCCAGAGAATTCAATGTTCATGTCACTACCATAAACTGCCTCCAATGTCGTTTTAGAGAATTTGTCCAACCGGCCTCACAAACAGCTTGTGTGGACGAGCGGTTTGCTGATGTCAATTTTGTGAACGGAGTGCCCCATGGTGGCAGTGGGGTTTTATTTGCTTATTTTACCTTTAACTAGGCAAGTCAGTTAAGAACAAATTCTTATTTTCAATGACAGCCTAGGAACAGTGGGTTAACTGCCTTGTTCAAGGGCAGAACGACAGATTTTTTACCTTGTCAGCTCGGGGATTCAATCTTGCAACCTTTCGGTTACTAGTCCAACGCTTTAAACTCTAGACTAAATGCCGCCCGGGTTATGGTATAGCCAGGCATAAGTTACGGACAACAAACACAATCGATGGAAATTTGAATGCACAAAAATACCGTGTTGAGATCCTGAGGCCCATTGTGAGGCCCTTTATCTTAAGGTATCTGTGACCAACATAGCATATCTATAATCCCAGTCATGTGTAATCCATAGACTAGGGACTAATTAGTTAATGTATTTCCTTAAATGACCTGCAACTCAGTAAAGTCAATGAAATTGTTGTATATTGCGTTTATATTTTTGTTGAATATAAATCCAAAAATGGACGAGGCAACTAAGGATTCTAGTTTAGCCCCTTCCCCTAGGACCTATTCCCCTAACTCACTAGCCCCTTCCCCTAGCCCATACGTCTAGCTCCTTCCCCTAGCACTCTAGCCCATACGTCTAGCCCCTTCCCCTAGCACTCTAGCCCATACGTCTAGCCCCTTACGCTAGCACTCTAGCCCATATGTCTAGCTCCTTCCCCTAGCACTCTAGCCCCTTCCCCTAGCACTCTAGCCCCTTCCCCTAGCACTCTAGCCCATACGTCTAGCCCCTTCCCCTAGCACTCTAGCCCATACGTCTAGCCCCTTCCCCTAGCACTCTAGCCCATACATCTACCCCTTATTCCCCTAGCACCTAACCTCCTCATCTAGACCTTACTGTGTGCAGACATGAAGGAGCGGGTTGGGAGTGCTGAGTGCCCATGGCCCTGGCTCTACCCTCAGAGAGTGATTCATATTCTGAGTACCTCTTCAGTCCTGCTCCAGTCTGGATGATGACTCATTCAAACTGATTCTATATGGGAGGTTGATATTCTGGGATCTCCTTTGAAAATGTGCTCTATATTTGAGATAGTAGTAGCTACTCACACATATATCGATCAGACTACGGGGTGCTCATACTATTTCATTCACAGCCTTCCCCTGGGCCTGGCTATTGATTCTACTTTACTTTTATTCACATTCAGAGTATGCCTTCTCGCCTCAGAATCAAACACATCTGCTGTAAAGTGAGTCTTATTGATGTTACACTAACCAAGCCTTTGTCCGACCGTGAGGTTTGCTCCACACTGTGTGTGTGTGTGTGTGTGTGTGTGTGTGTGTGTGTGTGTGTGTGTGTGTGTGTGTGTGTGTGTGTGTGTGTGTGTGTGTGTGTGTGTGTGTGTGTGTGTGTGTGTTGAAGTTAGTTTGATCACGTGGAGCTGATTTACTCCATCTCTCAGTGACAGAAGGACCCCGTGATCAAACCTCCTTTAGATATCTCTCTCTTTCCCTCTCTCGCTCTGGCTCCTTCTTTTAGAAGTCACAGGGGAGAGGGAGAAAGAGGAGGTAGAGAGAAAGTTCTTGAAAGAAGAGAGTGGAAGAATCTCTCCATTCAATTCAAGGGGCTTTCTTGGCATGGGAAACATACGTTAACATTTCCAAAGCAAGTTAATTAGATAATATACAAAAGTGAAATAAACAATAAAAATGAACAGTAAACATTACACACACAGAAGTTCCAAAAGAACTAAGACATTACAAATGTTATATTATGTAAATATATCCAGTGTTGTAACGATGCGCAAATAGTTAAAGTAAAAAAAGGAAAATAAATAAGCATAAATATGGGTTGTATTTAAAATGGTGTTTGTTCTTCACTGGTTGGCCTTTTCTTGTGGCAACAGGTCACACATCTTGCTGCTGTGATGGCACACTGTGGTATTTCACCCAGTAGATAATGGAGTTTATCAAAATTGGATTTGTTTTCGAATTCTTTGTGGATCTGTGTAATCTGAGGGGAAATATGTCTCTCTAATATGGTCATACATTGGGCAGGAGGTTAGGAAGTGCAGCTCAGTTTCCACCTCATTTTGTGGGCAGTCAGCACAGAGCTTGTCTTCTCTTGAGAGCCAGGTCTGCCTACAGCAGCAGGGCTATGCTCACTGAGTCTGTACATAGTCAAAGCTTTCCTTAAGTTTAGGTCAGTCACAATTGGCAGGTATTCTGCCACTGTGTACTCTCTTTTTAGGGCCAAATAGCATTCTAGTATGCTCTGTGTTTTTTAGTTAATTCTTTCCAATGTGTCAAGTAATTATCTTTTTATTTTCTCATGATTTGGTTGGGTATAATTGTGTTGCTGTCCTGGGGCTCTGTGGGGTGTGTTTGTGAACAGAGCCCCAGGACGAGCTTGCTTAGGGGACTCTTCTCCAGCTTCATATTTTATTTCACTCGTTAAGTCAGTTAAGAGCAAATTCTTATTTACAATGACAGCCTACCCTGGCCAAACCCAGATGACGCTGGGCCAATTGTGCACCGCACTATGGAACTCCCAATCAAGGGCGATTGTGATACAGCCTGGAATCGAACCAGGGTCTGTAGTGACGCATCTAGCACTGAGATGCAGTGCCTTAGACAGCTGCGCCACTCATCCCTCTCTAGGTGAAGGCTTTGTTATAGAAGGTTTGGGAATCGCTTCCTTTTAGGTGGTTGCAGAATTTAACGACTCCTTTCTGGATTTTGATCATTAGTGGGTATCGGCCTAATTCTGCTCTGCATGCATTATTCTCTCTCGCTCTCTCTGTCTCTCTTACACACACTCTCACATATCCGTGCTACAATTCACAACCAATTACAACAAATTAGCGGGTAGACCCTGGGTGTATGTGTGTGTGTGACCTTGCTGAGGTTGGCATTAAACTAAAGACCAGGGCTACCTGGTCACACAGAGCTATCATAGACAACGCTGATGCTACGGCAGGAGGCGGGAATAAGTACAGGAAGTCCTGCTATGACCTCCACAGAGTCATCAAATAATAACAATATAGGAATAAGGTGGAATCATAATACACAGGCTACGACACCCACTGCATGTGGGAGAGGCTACAGTTCATTACGGATTACAAAGGAAGACCCAACCGTGATCTGCCCGACGATGCCTCTCTACCAGACAAACTCAATGCATTTTATTCCGTCTTTGACAACAACAACATCAAGCCGGGTGTGAGGGCCGTCACCGACCCAAAGGACTGGGGTGATCTCGCTCTCCGAGGCCAACGAGGGTCTTTAATCAGGTCAACACCCGCAAGGCATGAAGTGCTTTGAGAGGCTGCTTATGGCACACATTAACCATCCGACACCCTAGACCCACTCCAATTTGCATGCTGCCCAAATAGATCCATAGACGACGCAATCTCAATAAGAATAACAATAACGAGGCTATATACTGGGGGCACCGGTACCGAGTCAGTGTGCAGGGGTACAAGCTAGTTGAGGTAATCTGTACATGTAGGTGGGGGCGAAGTTACTATGCATAGGTAACAAACACACAGAGAGTAGCAGCAACACAAGAGGGAAGGGGGGGTATTGGTGCTGAACCCTGAGCTGTAGTTGATGAACAGCATTCTCACATATTTATTCCTTTTGTCCAGGTGAGAAAGGGCGGTGTGGAGTGCGATTGAGATTGTGTCATCTGTGGATCTGTTGGGGTGTTATGCAAATTGGAGTGGGTCTAGGGTATCCGGGAGGATGCTGTTGATGTGAGACATGACCAGTCTTTCAAAGCACTTCCTGGCTATCGAAGTAAGTGCCACGGGGCGGTAATCATTTAGACAGGTTACCTTTGCTTCCTTGGGCACAGGGACTATGGTGGTCTGCTTGAAACACGTAGGTATTACAGACTCAGTCAGGGAGAGGTTGAAAAGGTCAGTGAAGACACTTGATTGGTCCGATTGGTCAGTTGGTCCGCGCATGACAACGTCATCGATGCACTTATTGATGAAGCCAATGACTGAGGTGGTGTATTCCTTAGTGTCATTAGATGAATCGCGGAACATATTCCAGTCTGTGCTAGAAAAACAGTCCTGTAATGTAGCATCCGCATCATCTGACCACTTCCGTATTGAGGGAGTCACTGGTACTTCCTGCTTTAGTTTTTGCTTGTAAGCAGGAATCAGGAGGATAGAATTGTGGTCAGATTTGACAAATGGAGGGCGAGGGAGAGCTTTGTATGCATCTCTGTGTGTGGAGTAAAGGTGGTCCAGGATTTTTTTTTCCCTGATTGCACATGTGACATGCTGATAAATATTTGATAAAACTGATTTATGTTTGCCTGCATTAAAGTCCCCGTCCACTAGGAGTGCCGCTTCTGACTACTGAACATCTAAATCAAATCAAATTTTATTTGTCATATACACATGGTTAGCAGATGTTAATTCGAGTGTAGTGAAATGCTTGTATAAAAAAAATTAAGAACAAATTCTTATTTTCAATGACGGCCTAGGAACAGTGGGTTAACTGCCTTGTTCAGGAGCAGAACGACAGATTTTTACCTTGTTAGCTCGGGGATTCGATCTTGCAACCTTTCGGTTACTAGGCCAACGCCCTAACCACTAGGCTACCTGCTGCATCGAATCTACCTCCATCATCATTAAGTGCGATAGAGAATCTACCTCATCATCATTAAGTGATCGATAGAGATTCTACCTCCATCATCATTAAGCGATCGATAGACAATCTACCTCCATCACTCCAGCATCCCTGCACATGTAAATATGGTATTGGAACTGACTTTTTAAATATTTCCTGTATATGGTATGTTTACTTCATATATATCTATTGTGTTTTAAATGTTTTTAATTTTAAGTAATACATTGTAATTGATTATTCCATTGTTGGGCTTTCCGTTGTTGGGGTTTGCGAGAAAGACATTTAACTGTACTTGTGCATGTGACATGAAAAAAATGAAACTTGAAACTTAAGTGATCGATAGAGAATTGAGGGACTTTGTCTTCATAATGTAATTTTTTTAATGAACTGTTTTGACTTTTTCTCCTCAATTTCGTGATATCAAATTGGTAGTTACATTGTTGTCCCATCACTGTGTGGTGTATTTGGCATCTTTAAAACTGAAGACTTATTTTTCAAATAGCTCTCTGTAACTATTGTTACGCGATTAAACTGATTAATCATGTAACTGTAATTAACTAGGAAGTCGGGGCACCAAGGAAAATATTCAGATTACAAAGTTATAATTTTCCTAATATAACTTTTCAGATATTTTAATATCTGATCAATTAGTCTTCGAATTAATGAATTATTATTTACCTCACGTTAGTCTCATTCCAAACATCGTAAATTGTTGGTTATCTGCACGAACCCAGTCTTCACTATGAGTCATCCATACATCAATTGTCTTAAAATCGTTTATTTACTAACTAAGTAATTCACAGAAATGCATAAACAAACAAACAAAGTAGATATGGTTACAAAGAAATGATAGGGGGATGTGCCCTAGTGGGCTAAACCGGTATGGCAGCTTGTTAGACAAAAGGGGAGTGGGGGTCAGCTGAGAAGGCACTACAGAGTTGATAATTATAACAATTGAAATGCTAATCCTTTGCACATGAACGCTCACTCATTCTGGAATAATTGCAATCAATATATATATATATATATTTATGGTCAGTGAGTCGTCGGGATCTCTGTTGAAAAGTTTGTTTTTGTTGGAGAGTTTTTCCTCTCTCTCTCTGTTGTGGTTAGAATGGATAGTTCAGAGTGACATTCATTCATGTCGTTATAGGCTAGAAGGTTTCGGCGGTTGTCGGTCTTCGCGTTCAATGATACCAAATTCCTAGCTGCAGACTAGTAATTAATATCAAAGACTTGTTCTTATTCTGTCGGTATCGATAGTCTAAGAGTTTAACCATGTGGTATGGTTAAAATATTAATCCATCTACTCAAACCTTAGCTTATACTCAGGTTTATGGTCTCTGCTCAAACCTTGGCCCTCTTGTGGTAAGCTGGTCTGCAACCTTTAGCCATCTCGTAATTGAGGTAAGCTCGGTCTGGTGATAGAAAACGCAGGTGGGAGTTTTATTCGGGACATAGAAAAAGGCTGTCTAATGACGCCAGGTCCTGTCTGTGCCCCTGGGGGCGTGCCAATGACTTAGTGAAACTTTTTAGGGAATTGGAGTTACCTTCATTAAACAGTCCAAAATCACATTACACAATTTCAAACAGTATCATCCTAACTCATTCATCTTATACAACAATTAGATGTAAGCCTCATAACTGAGGCTATTGTATAAACAGTGTTATGGTAATGTATTGTCTCCCATGAGTTTCACAAACTTGTACCAAACGGACCAGTTCGTAGCTGGAATCTTCACCGATCTGTTATACCTTCTCAAGAACATAAATGTCGTTCTGTTCTCCAGTTCTGTGGGGTGGAAGAAATTCCTTTGTTCTCTCTATGAAACTCACTCTCTCTATATACTGTGGCCATGAGGAGATAATCTCCTCCAGGAATTTACGACCTCTCTGACCACATCAGCCTGGTTGTAGGAGACAGAGAGAGATTGTGCCGAGGTAGGGAGATGGTGCTCGCTGTGTCCAAAGAGGGCAACGTCATGACAACTGCAAGTCCCGTACGGACTCGGGAGAGGCGAAGGTTAAGAGCCATGAGTCCTCCGAAACATGACTCTTCCAAGCTGCACTGCTTCTTGACACACTGGTCATTTAAGCCAGCCGCACCAATGTGTCGGAGGAAATACTGTACAACTTGTGACTGACGTCAGCGTGCATGACTGGCAAGCGGTACCGGAGCGCCAATTCTAGGTCCAAAAGCCTTCTCAATAGCTTCTAACCCCAATCCATAAGACTGCTGAACATCTAATCAAATGGCTACACAGACTATTTGCATTGCCCCCCCACCCCCCTATTTTACGCTACTCTGTTTATTATCTATACATAGTCACTTTAACTCTACCTAGCTGTACATATTACCTCAACTAACCTGTGCCCCTGCACATTGACTCTCTACCCCCTGTATATAGCCTCGCTGTCACGGCTGTTAAAAGGAGAGGACCAAGGTGCAGCGTGGTGAGCGTACATTTACCTTTATTGATCAAAATGACGCCAAACAAAACAATAAACACTACAAAAACAAACCGTGAAGCTAACGGCTCTGTGCCCTAAACAAAATCAACTTCCCACAAAGACAGGTGGGAAAAGGGCCACCTAAGTATGGTTCTCAATCAGAGACAACGATAGACAGCTGTCCCTGATTGAGAACCATACCCGGCCAAAACATAGAAATACAAAATCATTGATAACAAAACATAGAATTGCCCACCCCAAATCACACCCTGACCAAACCAAATAGAGACATTAAAAGGCTCTCTAAGGTCAGGGCGTGACACTCGCTATTGTTATTTTACTGCTAATTATTTGTTAATTTGCTAATTATTTGTTTTTATTATTTCTTACTTATCTATTTTTTACTTAACACATATTTTCTTAAAACGACATTGTTGGTTAAGGGCTTGTCAGTAAGCATTTCACTGTAAGGTCAACATCTGTTGTATTCGGCGCATGTGACAAATAACATTTGATTTGATGTAATTTCTAATCAGAGGAGTGAATATTGAAATGCTTGATAGAAAATGTGGATATCTGTGTGGACATTCAGGTCATGGCAACCGGTATGTGCTGAGAGAGATGAGGGAAAGGGGAGATACCTAGTCAGTTGTACAAGCTAACGCATTCAACTGAAATGTGTCTTCCGCACTTAATCAACCCCTCTGAATCAGATCAGGTCAGTCTGCCTTAATAGACATCCACCTCAACAAGGGCAGAATGGCAGATTTTTCAACCTTGCCAGCTCAGGGATTCAAACCAGCGACCTTTTGGTTACTGGCCCAACGCTCTTACAGTTTTTCTCAATAGCTTAGACCACAATTCCTGGAACAACTCACACATTTTCTCAAATCTTCACGCACAAAACTTAAAAAACTCCCACCCAAACGGTACAAACATTTAACTTCTGGTTCCCAATTCCAACTTTACCCTCAGACAACACACACAAGCTGTCAAAAACACAGACTACATGACTGTTTGTTACACACTGGAGGGATTCATTCAAAACACTGCTACCAAAATGTTTAGAATAGGTTTTCAGATAAATAATTTGAAACTTTGTAAAATCACAGCACTGACTATCCAGATAACCCTTTCAGAAACACCCTGGAGAGAACTTCAAAACAGTACTGTAACAAATACCTCTTACATTAGTGGATAAGGTAATACTACTGTAACAAATACCTCTTACATTAGTGGATAAGGTAATACTACTGTAACAAATACCTCTTACATTAGTGGATAAGGTAATACTACTGTAACAAATACCTCTTACATTAGTGGATAAGGGAGTACTACTGTAACAAATACCTCTTACATTAGTGGATAAGGGAGTACTACTGTAACAAATACCTCTTACATTAGTGGATAAGGTAATACTACTGTAACAAATACCTCTTACATTAGTGGATAAGGGAGTACTACTGTAACAAATACCTCTTACATTAGTGGATAAGGGAGTACTACTGTAACAAATACCTCTTACATTAGTGGATAAGGGAGTACTACTGTAACAAATACCTCTTACATTAGTGGATAAGGGAGTACTACTGTAATAAATACCTCTTACATTAGTGGATAAGGGAGTACTACTGTAACAAATACCTCTTACATTAGTGGATAAGGGAGTACTACTGTAATAAATACCTCTTACATTAGTGGATAAGGTAATACTACTGGATATGCTGTTTTGGTCAAAAACCTGACCTTTTGAAATGTCACACTGACAAAACATGTAAGGAAGAGTCAATGCACAGTAAAATACCCAATTCCCAAAAGCTTAATTTCCAAATGCAGCAAATGTACAGGTTTCTCATCATCTCCTCTCAGGTCTGGGTCAGGCATTAATATCTCATCAATGTCACACATTATGTTGGCTCTTGCCAGGCAGTGTGGGAAAAATGCCATTTTGTGCCGTAGAAAACTCTGGATAGACTCCACAGACACATCACCACAGGCGTCCACCATTGCCTCCAGGAGGTTTTGCTGTGGCGTAGGGGTTGCTGTCATACACTCTCCACCGCCATGCTGAGAAAATTCCTCAATCGGATTCAGAAATGGGGAATATGCTGGCAAAAAAGAATGGGGGTGGTCATTGAACCAGGCGCGAACCAGGCGCGAACCAGAGCAGCCCGATGGAAACTCACGTTATCCCAAATGACAACATATTGGGCTTGCTCTGGTACCCTGGCTCCCCTTCCTGTTGAAGAATGTTATTGTGCAGCTGATCTAGAAATTGAAGGAGTTGTGTCGTGTTGCACTTTGACATGGCGGTGGAGGACGCCACGATTGCTGATGGCTGCACATAGGGTGACGTTGCCTGCCCTCTGGGGCCAGGAACTTGTATGATGGCACGGTGACCAATGGAGTTGCACCCCCTTTTGAGCATTTTTGTTAGGTTGAACCCTGCCTCGTCGATGAAGATGTCTTCCTGTGGGTCAGCCATGGCATCCAGCTCAAAGATTCTTTACAGAAGTAAAAAATAAAAATACATTTTACTATATTTCAAATACAGTACTGTACTGGAATGAAACATTGTGTACTGCAGTTACTATAACACATTACTATACAGTACTGTATTGATATGCTGGAGAGACGGGCCATACTCTACATACTGTAAAAGTTATATACAGTATAGAAATGACCTGCACAATTTGGAATCGTTGCTCCTTAAATCTGATTTCCGTTCAAAAGGCTCACGGTACAGCTGCTTTGTCCTTATTTGGTTCTTCTGAAGGATCCGGTCAATGGTGGAAATGCTGATGCTGTCAATTCCTTGGAAGACTACCTGGTCTTCAACTATTTGGGTTTGAATTTCCCTCAAACGGATGGCATTACTGGCAATCACCATATTCACCAGGGCAGTCTCCTGCTCAGCTGAGAGAAGTCTCCGCCTACCTCCAATAGATGGCCACCTCCCAGTTCTGCAAAAATGTTAAATTTAACCATTACTGACCTATGGTCATCCATTACCGTGGTAAAAACTACACTGAGAACAAAATGGAGATTCAGTCTATATGCACTACAATATTACATGTATCACAATAACAACAAGGCAAATTACCTGTTTTCCCTTCTGAAAGTACGGACAATGGATGCAACCGTGTAACGGCTTAGACTGGGTTGCACTAGCTGCCCAGCTTCTCTCATATTTCTCCCATGTACGAGCACATCTGAGATTACTTGTCTTTGTTGTTGTCGTCCTCGTCCTGTCTGTTGTCTTGCAACTTCGGGCATTGTTAGGATCCATTTTTCCAAAGCACATGGACATGCCTCCAGGCCCTATTTATTGATCCTGCAATTCTGATTGGTGTGTTAAAAACCTCTTAGGGCTAGGCGTCCCGACTTCCAGTGAAACTGGAGGGCGCGCAATTCAAATAAATAATCATACAAATGATGGATATTAAACATTTAGGTACATATGTCTTATATCGGCAGAAAGCTTAAATTCTTGTTAATCTAACTGCACTGTCCGATGTACAGTAGCTATTACAGCTAAAACATGCCATGCGATTGTTTGAGGATGTTTTTCCTAAATATTTTTCTACCGGCACAGGTTTCATACATTCACAAATAACGATTACATATTCACTTACTTTTTGAAAATCTTCCTCTGATATGTCATCCAAAGGGTTCCAGCTATAACATGTAGTGTCATTTTGTTAGATAAAATCCTTCTTTATATCTCAAAAAGTTAATTTAGTTGGCGCCATCGATTTGAGTAATCCACTCGTTCAACATGCAGAGAAAGGAATCCGAAAATCTACCCCTAAACTTTGTTTCAACAACTCAAAATATGTTTCTATTTACTCCTGAGATACCCTAAAATGTAATCAAACTATAATATTTCTTACGGAAAGAAACATGTTCAATAGGAAACCGATTTTAGCAGGGGAATTTCCAAGACTGTGTCCCTGTACTAAAACTGATATTTCTTATTCGTTTTTGAAGTTACAAGCCTGAAATCTTGAACAAAGACTGCTGACACCCTGTGGAAGCCATAGGAATTGCATCCAGGGAGCCAGGGAGCTATTTTCAATGACCTTTTCCTTGCCTTTCTAAGACGATGGTCTCTCAACAAACAAACAAAAAACTCAGGTTGGTTTTTCTTTGGATTTTCTCCTACCATATCTATTGTGTTATATTCTCCTACATTATTTAAACATTTCTACAAACTTCAAAGTGTTTTCTTTCCAATGGTACCAATTATATGCATATCCTGGCTTCAGGGCCTGAGCTACAGGCAGTTTACTTTGGGCACGTCATTCAGGCGGAAATGGAGAGGCTTAGTGTTTGCACTTGGAGAAAGGTTTGCTGTTTCAGTTTAGTTTGTGATGACTTTAGTTAATTATATTGAGAGCATGTGTTTGCTGAATGAGTATATAGTGCAATGATTGATTTATTTGGCCACTTTCGTGTAAAGTTTTGCAGAAAATGTTTTGAATATTGAAACTTGTGGAAACAGGTGAATAGTGTTTATGGTTATGGGAAATGTGTGTGTGTTTTGGGGAATGACGTAAGGGTATGGGTTTTTGTGCTACAGGAACCAGTTTTTGTGTTTAAGCAATCTAGAAAAACTGTAACAGCTAGGCTACTTGCTACCCATAAGTGAGAATAAGGAAACAGGGAAAGAGGATGTTTGGAAGGAGACGGCGAGGCTGGGATTTAGACTGGGATGCATTGTAGTGAATGGTAATATTGGGATTGGTAATGTTTGAGATGTGAGCCTAATTCCGTGCCACAGGGAAGGAATCTGTTTTTCGTGAATCCAATAACAGTGATCCAAGGGGCTTGTTTGGAGTTCTGATTGAACCAATCAAACAACAGGGTTTACAACGCATACTGCTTCATCCTGTTACCGCTCTCTTTGTTTCTCTCTCTGTCTCACACACACACACACACACACACACACACACACACACACACACACACACACACACACACACACACACACACACACACACACACACACACACACACACACACACACACACACACACACACACACACAGAGAGAGAGAGAGAGAGAGAGAGAGCTCTAACACAGTGTTGACACACAACAGGAAGTTGACACAATCATCTGAAAAGCTATGGTTTATTCAAAGCATAATCTCTAAAAGTGAATATAAATCTGTTATTACAACCTGGCTACATTGGTATGTACAGTTGATATATATCTATTAACCTAATATTCAAACACATTACAGAAGGATCACAATACAACATTCATTAAATAAATACAACAAAATGTTGAGGTGGGTACATGATGGTCTGTGTTGCAATTCATTTAAACACCATATTTAAGATAAAAGTGAATAAAAACAAGACACATTGTCCGTTATAAAAGCAGCAGTCCATGGATATTTGACTACCAGCTGTAACACACTGAGAACATAATGTACCGTGAACATAACACCAGCGCCACAAGAAATAATTAACAGATTATTACCACAATACTAAGAAGAGAATGTGTATACAGTCCACTGTTGAGTGGACAGAGAATGGACTGGCAGGGAAGTACTGCACTGGTGGACTGGCAGGGAAGAACTGTACTGGTGGACTGGCAGGGAAGTACTGTACTGGTGGACTGGCAGGGAAGAACTGTACTGGTGGACTGGCAGGGAAGTACTGTACTGGTGGACTGGCAGGGAAGTACTGTACTGGTGGACTGGCAGGGAAGTACTGTACTGTACTGGTGGACGGGCAGGGAAGTACTGTACTGGTGGACTGGCAGGGAAGAACTGTACTGGTGGACTGGCAGGGAAGTACTCTACTGGTGGACAGGCAGGGAAGTACTGTACTGTACTGGTGGACTGGCAGGGAAGTACTGTACTGGTGGACTGGCAGGGAAGTACTGTACTGTACTGGTGGACTGGCAGGGAAGTACTGTACTGGTGGACTGGCAGGGAAGTACTGTACTGGTGGACTGGCAGGGAAGTACTGTACTGGTGGACTGGCAGGGAAGAACTGTACTGGTGGACTGGCAGGGAAGTACTGTACTGGTGGACTGGCAGGGAAGTACTGTACTGGTGGACTGGCAGGGAAGTACTGTACTGGTGGACTGGCAGGGAAGTACTGTACTGTACTGGTGGACTGGCAGGGAAGTACTGTACTGGTGGACTGGCAGGGAAGTACTGTACTGTACTGGTGGACTGGCAGGGAAGTACTGTACTGGTGGACTGGCAGGGAAGTACTGTACTGGTGGACTGGCAGGGAAGTACGGTACTGGTGGACGGGCAGGGAAGAACTGTACTGGTGGACTGGCAGGGAAGTACTGTACTGGAGGACTGGCAGGGAAGTACTGTACTGGTGGACTGGCAGGGAAGTACTGTCCTGACAGAGAATGGACAGGCAGGGTAGTACTCTACTTTGTTACAGACTACAGAAGCCTTGTAAATGTGATTGGTTAAATGTGGGAAACATGGGAGTTGTAGTCAGGGAAGAAGAGACAACAGAGAAAGAAAGAGAGAGATGCAGAGGAAGAGGGGATGGATAAAGGGAGAGAGAAATAAAGAGAGAAAGAAAGAGGGATATATGGGGGCGAATCATTTAACAGAAGTAGCTAACCCAGAGCCGCGAAGTGTGTGTGTCTTCCTTAGCTCTGTCTCCATGGTTACAGAGACTGCGACAAGGCTCCGAGTCGCCTTGAGGGTGACCTTGTCTCTGATAAAAACCCACAGGCACAAATAAACACACACTTACACAAACACACACAGCACAGGAGGCTGCTGAGAGGAGGACGGCTCATCATAATGGCTGGAATGGAGTGAATGGAATAGAATGGAATGGAGTGAATGGAATTGAATGGAATGGAGTGAATGGAATAGAATGGAATGGAGTGAAGGGGATAGAATGGAATGGAATGGAGTGAATGGAATAGAATGGAATGGAATGGAATGGAATGGAGTGAATGGAATTGAATGGAATGGAGTGAATGGAATATAATGGAATGGAGTGAATGGAATAGAATGGAATGGAGTGAAGGGAATAGAATGGAATGGAATGAATGGAATATAATGGAATGGAATGGAGTGAATGGAATGGAATGGAGTGAATGGAATGGAGTGAATGGAATGGAATGGAGTGAAGGGAATAGAATGGAATGGAGTGAATGGAATGGAGTGAATGGAATGGAGTGAATGGAATGGAGTGAATGGAATGGAATGGAGTGAATGGAATGGAATGAATGGAATGGAGTGAAGGGAATGGAATGTAGTGAATGGAATGGAGTGAATAGAATGGAATGGAATGGAGTGAAGGGAATAGAATGGAATGGAATGGAGTGAATGGAATGGAACGGAATGGAGTGAATGGAATGGAATGGAGTGAATGGAATGGAGTGAATGGAACGGGATGGAGTGAAGGGAATAGAACGGATTGGAATGGACTGAATGGAATGGAATGGAGTGAATGGAATGGAATGGAGTGAATGGAATGGAGTGAATGGAATGGAGTGAATGGAATGGAGTGGAGTGAATGGATTGGAGTGAATGGAATGGAGTGAATAGAATGGAATGGAATGGAGTGAAGGGAATAGAATGGAATGGAGTGAATGGAATGGAATGGAATGGAGTGAATGGAATGGAATGGAATGGAGTGAATGGAATGGAATGGAGTGAATGGAATGGAGTGAATGGAACGGAATGGAGTGAAGGGAATAGAACGGATTGGAATGGAGTGAATGGAATGGAATGGAGTGAATGGAATGGAATGGAGTGAATGGAATGGAGTGAATGGAGTGGAGTGAATGGATTGGAGTGAATGAAATGGAGTGAATGGAATGGAATGGAGTGAATGGAATGGAATGAATGGAATGGAGTGAATGAAATGGAATGGAACGGAATGGAGTGAATGGAATGGAGTGAATGGAGTGAATGGAATGGAGTGAATGGAATGGAGTGAATGGAATGGAGTGAATGGAATGGCATCAAACACATGGAATCCATGTGCTTGAAGTGTTCCATACCATTCCATTGATTCTGTTCCAGTCATTACCAGAAGCCCATCCTCCCCAATTAAGGTTTAATTAAGGTCCTCCCCAACCTCCTGTGACACACACACACTGCACACTAACAAGAGGAGAGACTTTTTGCACCTCAGAGACTATCTTGCACTGACTCACCACACATCGAATCCAATAACACACACACACACACACACACACACACACACACACACACACACACACACACACACACACACACACACACACACACACACACACACACACACACACACACACACCAATGTTCTGTATACTATTTACTACAGTGTTGAGGGAGCTAGCAGGAAAGCATTTCACTGCACCTTTTATACCTGCTGTAAACTGTGTATGTGACCAATAACATGTGATGTTTTATATGATTTGGAAGAGGAGGGAGAGCTCCTGCACGCGTCCTGGATTCTCTCCCTCTCCCTGGTGGAGGAGTGTGTAGTGGTGGAGGAGGGTGTAATGGTGGAGGACGGTGTAGTGGTGGAGGAGTGTGTAGTGGTGGTGGTCCTGGTGGAGGAATGTGTAGTGGTGGAGGAGTGTGTAGTGGTGGAGGTCCTGGTGGAGGAGTGTGTAGTGGTGGAGGTCCTGGTGGAGGGGTGTGTAGTGGTGGAGGAGGGTGTAATGGTGGAGGAGGGTGGAGGTCCTGGTGGAGGTCCTGGTGGAGGAGTGTGTAGTGGTGGAGGTCCTGGTGGAGGAGTGTGTAGTGGTGGAGGTCCTGGTGGAGGAGTGTGTAGTGGTGGAGGAGGGTGTAGTGGTGGAGGAGTGTGTAGTGGTGGAGGTCCTGGTGGAGGAATGTGTAGTGGTGGAGGAGTGTGTAGTGGTGGAGGTCCTGGTGGAGGAGTGTGTAGTGGTGGAGGTATTCTATGATTTGAAACAGGAGGAGCAGGTCCTGCCCCTGCCAGAGTTTAATTGTGGGGAGATGGTGTCAGGGACTTCTGATTGGAGAAAATCGTTCTCGTTGGCGATGATGTGCTTCACCAGACAGTTAGCTGCTTCATCTATATTAATATTCTCCTAGAGAGAGAGAGAGAGAGAGAGAGAGAGAGAGAGAGAGAGAGAGAGAGAGAGAGAGAGAGAGAGAGAGAGAGAGAGAGAGAGAGAGAGAGAGAGAGAAAGAGAGAGAGAGAGAGAGAGAGAGAGAGAGAGAGAGAGAAAGAGAGAGAGAAAGAGAGAGAGGAAAAAAACAATACATTAATTTGATTCATTTACTGTCAAACTCAGAGACCACTGCATACAGTATGTGTGAATAAGTTGGTTCTGTTTCTGTGTGTCTGTGAGTGTATTAATGTGTCTGTGAGTGTATTACTGTGTCTGTGAGTGTATTACTGTGGCTGTCAGTGTATTAATGTGGCTGTCAGTGTATTACTGTGTCTGTGAGTGTATTACTGTGGCTGTCAGTGTATTAATGTGGCTGTCAGTGTATTACTGTGGCTGTGAGTGTATTACTGTGGCTGTGAGTGTATTAATGTGGCTGTGAGTGTATTAATGTGGCTGTGAGTGTATTAATGTGGCTGTGAGTGTATTAATGTGGCTGTGAGTGTATTAATGTGGCTGTGAGTGTATTAATGTGGCTGTGAGTGTATTAATGTGGCTGTGAGTGTATTAATGTGGCTGTGAGTGTATTAATGTGGCTGTGAGTGTATTAATGTGGCTGTGAGTGTATTAATGTGGCTGTCAGTGTATTACTGTGGCTGTGAGTGTATTAATGTGGCTGTGAGTGTATTCATGTGGCTGTGAGTGTATTAATGTGGCTGTCAGTGTATTACTGTGGCTGTGAGTGTATTACTGTGGCTGTGAGTGTATTACTGTGGCTGTGAGTGTATGTCTCTTCAGTAGTGTCAGTGTATTGTTGTGTCTGTGAGTGTATTGCTGTGTCTGAGTGTATTGTTGTGGTTGTGAGTGTATTGCTGTGTCTGTGAATGTATTGTTGTCGCTGTGAGTGTATTGTTGTGTCTGTGAGTGTATTGCTGTGTCTGAGTGTATTGTTGTGGTTGTGAGTGTATTGTTGTGGCTGTGAGTGTATTGTTGTGGCTGTGAGTGTATTGTTGTGGCTGTGAGTGTATTGTTGTGGCTGTGACTGTATTGTTGTGGCTGTGAGTGTATTGTTGTGGCTGTGAATGTATTGTTGTGGCTGTGAGTGTATTGTTGTGGCTGTGAATGTATTGTTGTGGCTGTGGGTGTATTGTTGTCGCTGTGAGTGTATTGTTGTGGCTGTGAGTGTATTGTTGTCGCTGTGAGTGTATTGTTGTGGCTGTGAATGTATTGTTGTGGCTGTGAGTGTATTGTTGTGGCTGTGAATGTATTGTTGTGGCTGTGAGTGTATTGTTGTGGCTGTGACTGTATTGTTGTGGCTGTGAGTGTATTGTTGTGGCTGTGAATGTATTGTTGTGGCTGTGAGTGTATTGTTGTGGCTGTGAATGTATTGTTGTGGCTGTGAGTGTATTGTTGTCGCTGTGAGTGTATTGTTGTGGCTGTGAGTGTATTGTTGTCGCTGTGAGTGTATTGTTGTGACTGTGAGTGTATTGTTGTGACTTTGTATTGTTGTGGCTGTGAGTGTATTGTTGTGTCTGTGAGTGTATTGTTGTGGCTGTGTATTGTTGTGGCTGTGTATTGTTGTGGCTGTGAGTGTATTGTTGTGACTGTGAGTGTATTGTTGTGGCTGTGTATTGTTGTGTCTGTGAGTGTATTGTTGTGACTGTGAGTGTATTGTTGTGACTGTGAGTGTATTGTTGTGACTGTGAGTGTATTGTTGTGGCTGTGAGTGTATTGTTGTGGCTGTGAGTGTATTGTTGTGACTGTGAGTGTATTGTTGTGGCTGTGTATTGTTGTGTCTGTGAGTGTATTGTTGTGACTGTGAGTGTATTGTTGTGAATGTGAGTGTATTGTTGTGGCTGTGAGTGTATTGTTGTGACTGTGAGTATATTGTTGTGGCTGTGAGTGTATTGTTGTGACTGTGACTGTATTGTTGTGGTTGTGAGTGTATTGTTGTGGCTGTGACTGTATTGTTGTGGTTGTGAGTGTATTGTTGTGGCTGTGAGTGTATGTCTCTTCAGTAGTGTCAGTGTGACGTTTTGATGCTGTGAAATAAAAGTTGGTATCCATCAATCAAACTCACACAGACACACACACACAGAGGCACAGAACGACACATACACACATACACAGAGGCACAAAACGACACAGACACCCAGACACATACACAGAGGCACACAACGACACACACACACTCACTCACTCACTCATGGGTTGATGTGCAGTGACACATCTGCATCTTCTACCTATTGCAGCGGTTTGATAATGAGACTAAAACACCAATCCACACGTTAATAATTTGGTGTGGTTTCTGTAACGAAGCCTTCGGGGTTGAGGTGAACTATGGGTTCAAGTCAGGAGAGGACAGGATCAGTGATCACTGATGAGAAGTTAATGAGAGGGAGAACATTAAGACAGGGATAAAAGTCTACAGTCTGATTTTAGAACATTTCAAGCCTCCAACAGCTGCTTCGCCAGCGACACACGCGCACACACGCGCACACACACGCACACGCACACACACAACACACACAGTCTTCCTCAGACCATGGGGTGAGTTGGGCAGCAGAATTAATTAGTTGAATATTGAATCTTCATGAGGTCCTTTATCAGCTTGCTCAGCAAGATGTGACATAGTGTAGTCTACAGCAGACTTCCTCTCTAATAACATCTTACATTACCACACACACAGAGAGAGAGAGAGAGAGAGAGAGAGAGAGAGAGAGAGAGAGAGACAGAGAGAGAGAGAGAGAGAGAGAGAGAGAGACAGAGAGAGAGAGAGAGAGAGCGAGAGAGACAGAGAGAGAGAGAGAGAGACCGAGAGAGAGAGAGAGAGAGAGAGAGAGAGAGAGAGAGAGTCTAATGTTTACTGTTAATTTTTTATTGTTTATTTCACTTTTGTTTATTATCTACTTCACTTGCTTTGGCAATGTTAACATATGTTTCACATGCCAATAAAGCCCTTGAATTGAATTGAAATTCAGTGAGAGAGAGAGAGAGAGAGAGAGAGACAGAGAGACAGAGATACAGTGCCTTGTGAAAGTATTCGGCCCCCTTGAACTTTGCGACCTTTTGCCACATTTCAGGCTTCAAACATAAAGATATAAAACTGTATTTTTTTGTGAAGAATCAACAACAAGTGGGACACAATCACGAAGTGGAACGACATTTATTGGATATTTCAAACTTTTTTAACAAATCAAAAACTGAAAAATTTTGCATGCAAAATTATTCAGCCCCCTTAAGTTAATACTTTGTAGCGCCACCTTTTGCTGCGATTACAGCTGTAAGTCGCTTGGGGTATGTCTCTATCAGTTTTGCTATCACATTCCTCCTTGCAAAACAGCTCGAGCTCAGTGAGGTTGGATGGAGAGCATTTGTGAACAGCAGTTTTCAGTTCTTTCCACAGATTCTCGATTGGATTCAGGTCTGGACTTTGACTTGGCCATTCTAACACCTGGATATGTTTATTTTTGAACCATTCCATTGTAGATTTTGCTTTATGTTTTGGATCATTGTCTTGTTGGAAGACAAATCTCCGTCCCAGTCTCAGGTCTTTTGCAGACTCCATCAGGTTTTCTTCCAGAATGGTCCTGTATTTGGCTCCATCCATCTTCCCATCAATTTTAACCATCTTCCCTGTCCCTGCTGAAGAAAAGCAGGCCCAAACCATGATGCTGCCACCACCATGTTTGACAGTGGGGATGGTGTGTTCAGCTGTGTTGCTTTTACGCCAAACATAACGTTTTGCATTGTTGCCAAAAAGTTCAATTTTGGTTTCATCTGACCAGAGCACCTTCTTCCACATGTTTGGTGTGTCTCCCAGGTGGCTTGTGGCAAACTTTAAACGACACTTTTTATGGATATCTTTAAGAAATGGCTTTCTTCTTGCCACTCTTCCATAAAGGCCAGATTTGTGCAATATACGACTGATTGTTGTCCTATGGACAGAGTCTCCTACCTCAGCTGTAGATCTCTGCAGTTCATCCAGAGTGATCATGGGCCTCTTGGCTGCATCTCTGATCAGTCTTCTCCTTGTATGAGCTGAAAGTTTAGAGGGACGGCCAGGTCTTGGTAGATTTGCAGTGGTCTGATACTCCTTCCATTTCAATATTATCGCTTGCACAGTGCTCCTTGGGATGTTTAAAGCTTGGGAAATCTTTTTGTATCCAAATCCGGCTTTAAACTTCTTCACAACAGTATCTCAGACCTGCCTGGTGTGTTCCTTGTTCTTCATGATGCTCTCTGTGCTTTTAACGGACCTCTGAGACTATCACAGTGCAGGTGCATTTATACGGAGACTTGATTACACACAGGTGGATTGTTATTATCATCATTAGTCATTTAGGTCAACATTGGATCATTCAGAGTTCCTCACTGAACTTCTGGAGAGAGTTTGCTGCACTGAAAGTAAAGGGGCTGAATAATTTTGCACACCCAATTTTTCAGTTTTTGATTTGTTAAAAAAGTTTGAAATATCCAATAAATGTCGTTCCACTTCATGATTGTGTCCCACTTGTTGTTGATTCTTCACAAAAAAATACAGTTTTATATCTTTATGTTTGAAGCCTGAAATGTGGCAAAAGGTCGCAAAGTTCAAGGGGGCCGAATACTTTCGCAAGGCACTGTATATATATATGACATTTGTAATGTCTTTATTGTTTTGAAACTTCTGTATGTGTAATGTTTACTGTTAATTTGATTGTTTATTTCACTTTATATATTATCTACCTCACTTGCTTTGGCAATGTTAACACATGTTTCCCATGCCAATAAAGCCCTTGAATTGAGAGAGAGAGAGAGAGAGAGAGAGAGAGAGAGATCCTTTATAGACTCTTGTAATAGGCTTATATCACCACAAATAATAGACATACAAAAATAAAACAAAATTCAGAATGGGTTCATGTAACAGAGGGGCCTTATCTAATAGCAGGCACATGACTGGTCCACACACACACATCTCAAAGCTCTTTCTGAGAAAATCAGTCATTTGCGTCATCTTGCGTTTCCACTAAGACGTGAAGAGAAACACGTCGTCATGGAGTCTTCAGGGAGATGGACCGGACAACTCAACACCACTGGAAGGATCAAGGACTTGTCTTAATGTTCTGCACACCCCTCTCTACACCACCGTCTATAGCACTGTCTATATCACTCCATACACCACTCTCTACACCACTGTCTATAGCACTGTCTATATCACTCCATACACAGCTCTCTACACCACTGTCTATAGCACTCCATACACCACCTCTACACCACTGTCTGTAGCACTCCATACACCACTCTCTACACCACTGTCTATAACACAACATACACCACTGTCTACATCACTGTCTATATCACTCCATACACAGCTCTCATATATAGCACTCCATACACCACGCCATACACCACTGTCTATAACACGCCATACACCACTCTCTACACCACTGTTTATAGCACTCCATACACCACTCTCTACACCTCTCTCTACACCACTGTCTATAGCACGCCATACACAGCTCTCTACACCACTGTCTATAGCACGCCATACACCACTCTCGACACCACTGTCTATAGCACTCCATATACCACTCTCTACACCACTGTCTATAGCACTCCATACACCACTCTCTACACCACTGTCTATAACACTGTCTATATCACTCCATACACCACTCTCTACACCACTGTCTATAACACAACATACACCACTGTCTACATCACTGTCTATAGCACTCCATACATCACTCTACACCACTGTCTATAGCACTCCATACACCACTCTCTACACCACTGTCTATAGCACTCCATACACCACTCTACACCACTGTCTATAGCACGCCATACACCACTCTACACCACTGTCTATATCACTCCATACACCACTCTCTACACCACTGTCTATAACACAACATACACCACTGTCTACATCACTGTCTACACCACTGTCTATAGCACTCCATACACCACTCTCTACACCACTGTCTATAGCACGCCACACAACTCTCTACACCACTGTCTATAACACTGTCTATATCACTCCATACACCACTCTCTACACCACTGTCTATAGCACTCCATACACCCCTCTCTACACCACTGTCTATAACACTGTCTATAGCACTCCATACACCACTCTCTACACCACTGTCTATAGCACTCCATACACCACTCTCTACACCACTGTCTATAGCACTCCATACATCACTCTACACCACTGTCTATAGCACTCCATACACCACGCCATACACCACTCTCTACATCACTGTCTATAGCACTCCATACATCACTCTACACAACTGTCTACAGCACTCCATACACCACGCCATACACCACTCTCTACATCACTGTCTATTGCACTCCATACACCACTCTACACCACTGTCTATAGCACTCCATACACCACTCTCTACACCACTGTCTATAGCACTCCATACACCACTCTCTGCATCACTGTCTATAGCACTCCATACATCACTTTACATCACTGTCTATAGCACTCCATACATCACTCTACACCACTGTCTATAGCACTCCATACACCACGCCATACACCACTCTCTACATCACTGTCTATAGCACTCCATACATCACTCTACACCACTGTCTATAGCACTCCATACACCACGCCATACACCACTCTCTACACCACTGTCTATAGCACTCCATACACCACGCCATACACCACTCTCTACATCACTGTCTATAGCACTCCATACATCACTCTACACAACTGTCTACAGCACTCCATACACCACGCCATACACCACTCTCTACATCACTGTCTATTGCACTCCATGCACCACTCTCTACACCACTGTCTATAGCACTCCATACACCACTCTCTACACCACTGTCTATAGCACTCCATACACCACTCTCTACACCACTGTCTATAGCATGCCATACACCACTGTCTATAGCACTCCATACACCACTCTCTGCATCACTGTCTATAGCACTCCATACATCACTTTACATCACTGTCTATAGCACTCCATACATCACTCTACACCACTGTCTATAGCACTCCATACACCACGCCATACACCACTCTCTACACCACTGTCTATAGCACTCCATACACCACTCTACACCACTGTCTATAGCACTCCATACACCACTCTACACCACTCCATACACCACTCTCTACACCACTGTCTATAGCATGCCATACACCACTGTCTATAGCACTCCATACACCACTCTCTACACCACTGTCTATAGCACACCATACACCACTGTCTACATCACTGTCTATAGCACTCCATACATCACTCTACACCACTATCTATAGCATGCCATACACCACTCTCTACACCACTGTCTATAGCACTCCATACACTACTCTACACCACTGTCTATAGCACTCCATACACCACTCTCTACATCACTGTCTATAGCACTCCATACACCACTCTCTACACCCCTGTCTATAGCACTCCACACACCACTCTCTACACCACTGTCTATTGCACTCCATACACCACTCTCTACATAGCTCTCTATACCACTCTCTACATAACTCTCTATATCACTCCATACACCACTCTCTACATCCCTCACTATACATCTCTCTACACCACTTGCTATACCACTCTCTACATAACTCTCTATAGCACTCCATACACCACTCTCTACACCACTCTCTATACCACTCTCTACAACACACTATATCACGCCCTACATCACACTATATCACTCTCTACACCACTCTATACCACCACTCTATATCACTCTCTACAGCACTCTATATCATTCTCTACATCACTCTCTATCACTCTATATCACTCTCTACAGCACTCTATATCACTCTCTACAGCACTCTATATCACTCTCTACAGCACTCTATATCACTCTCTACAGCACTCTATATCACTCTCTACAGCATTCTCTACATCACTCTCTTCATCACTCTCTACACCACTCTCTACACCACTCTATATCACACTCTCCAGCACTCTCTATCACTCTCTACATCACTCTCTACACCACTCTATATCACTCTATACACCACTCTATATCACTCTCTACAGCACACTATATCACTCTCTACAGCACTCTATATCACTCTCTACAGCACTCTCTACAACACTCTATATCACTCTCTACATCACACTATATCCCTCTCTACACCACTCTATATCACTCTCTACAGCACTCTATATCACTCTCTACATCATCACTCTCTTCAGCACTCTATATAACTCTACATCACTCCATATAACACTCTATATACCACTCTGTCACTCTATATATCACTCTTTACACCACTCTCTACACCACTTGCTATACCACTCTACATAACTCTCTATAGCACTCCATACACCACTCTCTATACCACTCTCTATATCACACCCTACATCACACTATATCAGTCTCTATCACTCTATATCACTCTCTACATCACTCTCTACACCACTCCATATCACTCTCTACATCACACTATATCAATCTCTACAACACTCTATATCACAATCTACAGCACTCTATTTACACTCTTCATCACTCTCTAAATTACTCTATATCACTCTCTACATCACTCTCAACTGCATCCCAATTTCACTTTCTACACCACTCCATATCACTCTCTACATCACACTATATCAATCTCTACAACACTCTATATCACAATCTACAGCACTCTATATCACTCTCTATATCACTCTATATTACACTCTTCATCACTCTCTACATTACTCGATATCACTCTCTACATTACTCAATATCACTCTCAACAGAACTATATATCATTCTAAACCACTCTCTACAGCATTCTACATCACTCTCTACACCATTCTACATCACTCTCTACACCACTATATCACTCTCTACACCACTATATCACTCTCTACAGCACTCTGTACATCACTCTCTACAGCACTCTCTACATCACTCTCCACATCACTCTCTACATCACTCTCTCCAGCACTCTCTACAGCACTCTATAGCACTCTCTACATCACTCTCTATAGCACTCTATATCACTATATCACTCTCTCCAGCACTCTCTACAACACTCTCTCCAGCACTCTATATCACTCTCTACATCACTCTATATCACTCTCTCCAGCACTCTGTACATCACTCTCTCCAGCACTCTCTACATCACTCTCTCCAGCACTCTCCACATCACTCTCTCCAGCACTCTCTACATCACTCTCTACATCACTCTCTACAGCACTCTATATCACTCTCTACATCACTCTATATCACTCTCTCCAGCACTCTCTACATCACTCTCTCCAGCACTCTATATCACTCTCTACATCACTCTATATCACTCTCTCCAGCACTCTGTACATCACTCTCTCCAGTACTCTCTAAATCACTCTCTCCAGCACTCTCCACATCACTCTCTCCAGCACTCTCTACATCACTCTCTCCAGCACTCTCTACATCACTCTCTACAGCACTCTATATCACTCTCTACAGCACTCTATATCACTCTCTACATCACTCTCTCCAGCACTCTACATCACTCTCTGTAGCACTCTGTATCACTCTACACCACTATATTACTCAATACATCACTCTCTGTAGCACTCTATATCACTCTCTACACCACTCTCTATCACTCTCTACATCACTCTCTACACCACTCCCTACAGCACTCCCTACAGCACTCTATATCACTCTCTACAGCAGTCTATATCACTCTCTACAGCACTCTATATCACTCTCTACAGCACTCTATATCACTCTCTACAGCATTCTCTATCACACTCTCCAGCACTCTATATCACTCTCTACATCACTCTCTACAGCACTCTATATCACTCTCTACAGCACTCTATATCACTCTCTATATTACTCTCTACACCACTCTATATCACTCTCTACACCACTCTATATCACTCTCTACAGCACACTATATCACTCTCTACAGCACTCTATATCACTCTCTACAGCACTCTATATCACTCTCTACAGCACTCTATATCACTCTCTACATCATCACTCTCTTCAGCACTCTATATAACTCTACATCACTCTCTACATCCCTCCATATAACACTCTATATACCACTCTGTCACTCTATATATAACTTTTTACATCACTCTCTACACCACTTGCTATACCACTCTACATAACTCTCTATATCACTCCATACACCACTCTCTATACCACTCTCTATATCACACCCTACATCACTCTATATCACTCTCTACATCACTCTCTACAGCACTCTATATCCCTCTCTACATCATTACACCACTCAACATAAATCTTTACAGCACTCTATATCACTCTCTTCAGCACTCTATATAACTCTACATCACTCTCTACATCACTCTATATAACACTCTATACACCACTCTGTCACTATATATATCACTCTTTACACCACTCTCTACATATCTCTACACCACTTGCTATACCACTCTACATAACTCTCTATACCACTCTATATCACGCCCTACATCACACTATATCACTCTCTATCACTCTATATCACTCTCTACATCACTCTCTACATCACTCTCTACAGCACTCTCTACAGCACTCTCTACAGCACTCTATATCACTCTCTACATCACTCTATATAACATTCTCTACATCCCTCACTATACATCTCTCTACACCACTTGCTATACCACTCTCTACATAACTCTCTATAGCACTCCATACACCACTCTCTACACCACTCTATATCACGCCCTACATCACACCATATCACGCCCTACATCACACTATATCACTCTATATCCCTCTCTACAGCACTCTATATCACTCTCTACAGCACTCTATATCACTCTCTACACCACTCTAAATCACTCTCTACAGCACTCTAAATCACTCTCTACAGCACTCTATATCACTCTCTACACCACTCTATATCACTCTCTACAACACTCTATATCACGCCCTACATCACACTATATCACTCTATACCACCACTCTATATCACTCTCTACATCATTACACCACTCTACATAAATCTTTACAGCACTCTATATCACTCTCTACAGCACACTATATCACTCTCTACAGCACTCTATATCACTCTCTACAGCACTCTATATCACTCTCTACAGCACTCTATATCCCTCTCTACAGCACTCTATATCCCTCTCTACAGCACTCTATATCCCTCTCTACAGCACTCTATATCCCTCTCTACAGCACTCTATATCCTTCTCTACATCCCTCTATACATCCCTCTCTACAGCACTCTATATCCTTCTCTACATCCCTCTATACATCCCTCTCTACAGCACTCTATATCCTTCTCTACATCCCTCTATACATCCCTCTCTACAGCACTCTACATCCCCCTATACATCCCTCTCTACAGCACTCTATATCCTTCTCTACATCCCTCTATACATCCCTCTCTACAGCACTCTATATCCTTCTCTACATCACTCTCTACATCCCTCTATATCCTTCTCTACATCCCTCTATACATCCCTCTCTATCACTCTCTACATCCCTCTATACATCCCTCTCTATCACTCTCTACATCCCTCTATACATCCCTCTCTATCACTCTCTACAGCACTCTATATCCCTCTCTACAGCACTCTATATCCCTCTCTACAGCACTCTATATCCTTCTCTACATCCCTCTATACATCCCTCTCTACAGCACTCTATATCCTTCTCTACATCCCTCTATACATCCCTCTCTACAGCACTCTATATCCTTCTCTACATCCCTCTATACATCCCTCTCTACAGCACTCTATATCCTTCTCTACATCACTCTCTACATCCCTCTATATCCTTCTCTACATCCCTCTCTACATCCCTCTATACATCCCTCTCTATCACTCTCTACATCCCTCTATACATCCCTCTCTATCACTCTCTACATCCCTCTCTATCACTCTCTACATCCCTCTATACATCCCTCTCTATCACTCTCTACATCCCTCTATACATCCCTCTCTATCACTCTCTACAGCACTCTATATCACTCTCTACAGCACTCTATATCCTTCTCTACATCCCTCTATACATCCCTCTCTACAGCACTCTATATCCTTCTCTACATCCCTCTATACATCCCTCTATATCCTTCTCTACATCCCTCTCTACATCCCTCTATACATCCCTCTCTATCATTCTCTACATCCCTCTATGCATCCCTCTCTATCACTCTCTACATCCCTCTCTATCCCTCTCTATCACTCTCTACATCCCTCTATACATCCCTCTCTATCACTCTCTACATCCCTCTATACATCCCTCTCTATCACTCTATACATCCCTCTCTACAGCACTCTATATCCTTCTCTACATCCCTCTATACATCCCTCTCTATCACTCTCTACAGCACTCTATATCACTCTCTACAGCACTCTATATCCTTCTCTACATCCCTCTATACATCCCTCTCTACATCCCTCTATATCCTTCTCTACATCCCTCTCTACATCCCTCTATACATCCCTCTCTATCACTCTCTACATCCCTCTATACATCCCTCTCTATCACTCTCTACATCCCTCTCTATCACTCTCTACATCCCTCTATACATCCCTCTCTATCACTCTCTACAGCACTCTATACATCCCTCTCTACAGCACTCTATATCCTTCTCTACATCCCTCTATACATCCCTCTCTATCACTCTATACATCCCTCTCTATCACTCTCTACAGCACTCTATATCCTTCTCTACATCCCTCTATACATCCCTCTCTACAGCACTCTATATCCTTCTCTACATCCCTCTCTACATCCCTCTATACATCCCTCTCTACAGCACTCTATATCCTTCTCTACATCCCTCTATACATCCCTCTCTACAGCACTCTATATCCTTCTCTACATCCCTCTATACATCCCTCTCTACATCACTCTATATCCTTCTCTACATCCCTCTATACATCCCTCTCTATCACTCTCTACATCCCTCTCTACATCCCTCTATACATCCCTCTCTATCACTCTCTACATCCCCCTATACATCCCTCTCTATCACTCTCTTGTATTTGAGTGAAGAGGCTGAATGCTTCATGTGGTTCATTTTCCAGTGCATCCATTCCAAAGAGTTGTCTCCTCACTTCTGCCCTCTTCCTCTTCCACTCCTCAATCCAACTGGATAGGTGAAAGTATATGTAGAACTAACTTCTGGAGAGAACAAAGGCAGTCAGATAGGGACAACTTTTCAGAAATAAAATGCAGCTGCATAAATCTGGTAACCCACGGTAATGACCTTTCACCTTTTTCTGACTCTCAGAATGTAGAGCTCCACTGGCACACGGGGTTCTCGGGACAGGAGAGTGGTGTGTGTGTGTTTGATCCAACTGACTCTGCTCACTTTCAGTTCATTTGTGAAATTCCAGAGCTGTACAAGGTGCCATGACTCCATAGCATGTGAGCAGGCTGGGGCTGTATACCGTTTATACCATATACCGGGGTATTTCAATAGCGTTTTCAAACATTTAAAAATGTAAAATAAATTGTGGGAGGTTGCGTGCTAAATGATCTCCAGCTCCGGGCTCCAGCTATGCATCGTGTTGCTAACTTGGTAGCTAAGCGGCTAGATACCAACATCAAGCTTCTTTGTTACAGCAGAATCATTGAATCCCCTCCTGAATCAAGATCCATGTTTCCTAAATTGTTTTTGCGTCAATTGTTTTATATTTTTATATAATAATAATAGCTCCACTGTGTGTGCACTTCCGGTAATACCGTATACCACGGTATGGTACAGAATTGAACATCTGGACACCACCCAACTTTACCTGTGAGTGTGTGTGTGTCAGTGTGTTAACAATATGTACGGAGGTGTGAGTGTGTGTGGAGGTTTGGTAAGACATTCTCATGAATGTACTTCTGTGTGTGTACGTGTGTGTCTGTGTTCTTACCTTGGCAGAGGTCTCGTACCATCCCACAAAGCCATTCTCCTGACAGAATTTCTCCATCTGGATCCCATTGTTGGTCAGCACGTCCTGCCCCTGGTCACACTTATTAGCCAATAACACAGCGGCCACATTTTTCCCATTGGCCAGCGTGAGTTTAGAGTCCAGGTCCTCCTTCCACTTGGTGACGGCCTCGAAGGAGGACGGCCGCGTCATGTCAAACACGATGAACGCCCCCATGGCCTCACGGTAGTAGACCCGGGTCATGTTCCCAAACCGCTCCTGACCTGACACACACACACACACACACACACACAGACACAGACACACACACAGACACACACACACACACACACACACACACACACACACACACACACGCACACGCACACGCACACGCACACACACACAGACACACACACACAGTCACACACACACAGTATTGTTAGTACTGATAGCAGGACTAAACGCTATACCTTAGCCTTGTGATAAAACATGTGTCTTGTTGCCACACCACCCCTGACCCTAATACCATATCATAAGCCCTGGTAACACCACTGAGATGAAGGTTACTTTAGGCTGTAAACAACCATTTGCCTCAGGGCAAAGAGTCGACTACACAGTCCTAGTCACAGTTGTAGAGGGTCAAATTCATTAATCAATCCCGGTAAAATACGACAATGTGGACAGACAGGATACATCTCACTCCACACATAGATCAAATATACAGTACCAGTAAAAAGTTTGTCACACCTACTCATTCAAGGGCTTTTCTTTATTTTGACTATTTTCTACATTGTAGAATAATAGTGAAGACATCAAAACTATGAAATAACACATATGGCAAAGTGTTAAACAAATCAAAATATATTTTATATTTGAGATTCTTCAAAGTAGCCACCCTTTGCCTTGATGACAGCTTTGCACACTCTTTGCATTCTCTCAACCCGCTTCAATGCTCTCCAACAGTCTTGAAGGACTTCCCACATATGCTGAGCACTTGTTGGCTGTTTTCCTTCACTTCGCGGTCCAACTCATCCCAACCCATCTCAGTTGGGTTGAGGTCGGGTGATTGTGGAGGCCAGGTCATCTGATGAAGCACTCCATCACTCTCCTTCATGGTCAAATAGCCCTTACACAGCCTGGAGGTGTTGAGTCATTGTTCCGTTGTAAAACAAATGATAGTCTCACTAAGTGCAAATCAGATGGGATGGTGTATCACTGCAGAATGCTGTTGTAGCCATGCTTGTTAAGAATTCTGAAATAAATCACAGTCACCAGAAAAGCACCCCCACACCATCACACCTCATCCTAGTCCATCTGTAAATAGCCCACCCAATCTACCTACCTCATCCCCATACTGTTTTTATTTTATTTACTTTTCTGCTCTTTTGCACACCAATATCTCTACCTGCACATCATCATCTGCTCATTTATCACTCCAGTGTTAATCTGATAAATTGTAATTATTCGCTCCTATGGCCTATTTATTGCCTACCTCCTCATGCCTTTTGCACACACTGTATATATACTTTCTTTTTTCTACTGTGTCATTGATTTGTTTATTGTGTTATTGGCTTGTTTATTGTTTACTCCATGTGTAACTCTGTGTTGTTGTCTGTGTCACACTGCTTTGCTTTATCTTGGCCAGGTCGCAGTTGTAAATGAGAACTTGTTCTCAACTAGCTTACCTGGTTAAATAAAGGTGTTCTCAACTAGCCTACCTGGTTAAATAAAGGTGTTCTCAACTAGCCTACCTGGTTAAATAAAGGTGAAATAAATAAAAAAAAATCCTCCATGCTTCATGGTGGGAACCACACATGCGGAGATCATCCGTTCACCTACTCTGTCTCTCACAAAGACACGGCATTTGGAACCAATAATCGCAAATTTGGACTCATCAGACCAAAGGATAGATTTCCACCGGTCTAATGTCCATTGCTCATGTTTCTTGGCCCAAGCAAGTCTCTTCTTCTTATTGGTGTCCTTTAGTAGTGGTTTCTTTGCAGCAATTTGACCATAAAGGCCTGATTCACACAGTCTCCTCTGAACAGTTGATGTTGAGATGTGTCTGTTACTTGAACTCTGTGACACATTTATTTGGGCTGCAATTTCTGAGGCTGGTAACTAATGAAGTTCTCCTCTGCAGCAGAGGTAACTCTGGGTCTTCCTTTCCTGTGGTGGTCCTCATGAGAGACAGCATCATCATAGCGCTTGATGGTTTTTGGGACTGTACTTGAAGAAACTTTCAAAGTTCTTGAAATTTTCCAGATTGACTGACCTTCATGTCTTAAAGTAATGATGGACTGTCGTTTGTCTTTGCTTATTTGAGCTGTTCTTGCCATAATATGGGCTTGGTATTTTACCAAATAGGGCATCTTCTGAATACCACCCTACCTTCTCACAACACAACTGATTGGCTCAACGCATTAAGAAGGAAAGAAATTCCACAAATTAACTTTGAACAAGGCACACCTGTTAATTGAAATGCATTCCAGGTGACTACCTCATAGAGAGAGAGAGAGAGAGAGAGAGAGATAAATAGGGAGCCCACCAGAGAGTGAGAGAAAGAGAGAGCCCACCAGAGAGAGAGAAAGAGAGCCCACCAGAGAGAGAGAGAGAGAGAGAAAGAGGGAGCCCACCAGAGAGAGAGAGAAAGAGGGATCCCACCAGAGAGAGAGAGAAAGAGAGAGGGAGCCCACCAGAGAGAGAGAAAGAGAGAGGGAGCCCACCAGAGAGAGAGAGAAAGAGAGAGGGAGCCCACCAGAGAGAGAGAGAGAGAGGGATCCCACCAGAGAGAGAGAGAGAGAGAGAGAGAGGGATCCCACCAGAGAGAGAGAGAAAGAGAGAGGGAGCCCACCAGAGAGAGAGAGAAAGAGAGAGGGAGCCCACCAGAGAGAGAGAAAGAGAGAGGGAGCCCACCAGAGAGAGAGAGAGAGAGGGAGCCCACCAGAGAGAGAGAGAAAGAGGGAGCCCACCAGAGAGAGAGAGAGAGAGAAAGAGCCCACCAGAGAGAGAGAGAAGGGGGGGGAGCCCACCAGAGAGAGAGAGAGAGAGAGGGAGCCCACCAGAGAGAGAGAGAAAGTGGGAGCCCACCAGAGAGAGAGAGAGAGAGGGAGCCCACCAGAGAGAGAGAGAGAGAGAGCCCACCAGAGAGAGAGAGAGAGAGAGGGAGCCCACCAGAGAGAGAGAGAGAGAGAGAGAGGGGAGCCACCAGAGAGAGAGAGAGAGAGAGGGAGCCCACCAGAGAGAGAGAGAGAGCCCACCAGAGAGAGAGAGAGAGAGAGGGAGCCCACCAGAGAGAGAGAGAGAGAGAGAGGGAGCCCACCAGAGAGAGAGAGAGAGAGAGAGAGAGGGAGCCCACCAGAGAGAGAGAGAGAGAGAGGGAGCCCACCAGAGAGAGAGAGAGAGAGAGGGAGCCCACCAGAGAGAGAGAGAGAGAGAGAGAGAGAGAGAGGGAGCCCACCAGAGAGAGAGAGAGAGAGAGAGAGAGAGAGAGAGGAGGGAGCCCACCAGAGAGAGAGAGAAAGAGGGAGTCCACCAGAGAGAAAGAGGGAGCCCACCAGAGAGAGAGAAAGAGGAAGACCACCAGAGAGAGAAAGAGGGAGCCCACCAGAGAGAGAGAGAAAGAGGGAGCCCACCAGAGAGAGAGAGGTCATAGGTGTGTAAATTCCTCTGCTTACAGCAGTGTAATGAGTGGAATGTGCTACTATGACTCCATCTCCCATCACTGACTCCTATAGTTACTATCAAAGCTGTTTTACTAGTGTGTCCAGATGTTATCACAGACTCCCACGGTCACTATGAAAGCTGTTTACCAGTGTGTTCTGACGTATTCACTGTCTCCTACTGTCATTATCAAAGCTGTTTACCAGTGTGTTCAGACGTATTCACTGTCTCCTACTGTCATTATCAAAGCTGTTTACCAGTGTGTTCAGACGTATTCACTGTCTCCTACTGTCATTATCAAAGCTGTTTACCAGTGTGATCAGACGTTACTGGACACGGCCATAGTCTTTGATAGGGCCCAATCCCAAATGGACCCCTAGACCCAGGGGTGTAAAGTACTTCAGTAAAAATACTTTAAAGTACTACTTAACTAGTATCTGTATTTTACTTTACTATTTATATTTTTGACAACAGTTATTTCACTACATTCCTAAAGAAAATATTGTCTGGTTTACTCCATAAATTTTTCCTGACACCCGAACGTACTTTTTGAATGCTTAGCAGGACAGGAAAATGGTCCAATTCATTTTATCAAGAGAACATCTGGTCATCCCTACTGCCGCTGATCTGGCGGACTCACGAAATACAAATCATTTGTTTGTAAATTATGTGTGTTTGGAGTGTGCCCCCGGCTATCCGTAAATTTAAAAAACAAGAAAATCAAAGTCTGGTTTGCTTAATATATGGAATTTGAAATTATTTATATTCTGAACTAGAATATAAAAGCAACAATTTCAGAGATTTAACTGAGTTACAGTTCATAGAAGGACATCAGTCAAGAGAAATCCTTTCATTAGGCCCTAATATACGGATTTCACATGACTGGTCAGGGGCGCAGCCATAGGTGGGCCTGGAAGGGAATAGGCCCACCCACTTGGGAGCCAGGCCAACTCACTTAGGAGCCAGGCCCAGCCAATTAACATTAAATTCTCTGGCAACAGCTCTGCCTGACATTCCTGCAGTCAGCATGCCAAATGCACAGTGCCTCAAAACTTTGTGGCATTGTGTTGTATGACAAAACTGCACATTTTAGAGTGGCCTTTTGTTGTCCCCAGCACAAGGTGCACCTGTGTAATGAGCATGCTGTTTAATCAGCTTCTTGATATGCCACACCTGTCAGGTGGATGGATTATCATGACAAAGGATCAAATGCTCACTAACAGGGATGTAAACAAATCTGGGCAAAACCTTTGAGAGAAATAAGCTTTTTGTGTACAGTTGTGGCCAAAAGTTTTGAGAATGACACAAATATTAATGTTCACAAAGTCTGCTGCCTCAGTGTCTTTAGATATTTTTTTTCAGATGTTACTATGGAATACTGAAGTATAATTACAAGCATTTCATAAGTGTCAAAGGCTTTTATTGTCAATCTGCCCTGGCATGCTGTCAATTAACTTCTGGGCCACATCCAGACTGATGGCAGCCCATTCTTGCATAATCAATGCTTGGAGTTTGTCAGAATTTGTTTGTCCACCCGCCTCTTGAGAATTGACCACAAGTTCTCAATGGGATTAAGGTCTGGTGAGTTTCCTGGCCATGGACCCAAAATATCGATGTTTTGTTCCCCAAGCCACTTAGTTATCACTTTTGCCTTATGGCAAGGTGCTCCATCATGCTGGAGAAGGCATTGTTTGTCACCAAACTGTTCCTGGATGGCGGGAGAAGTTGCTCTCGGAGGATGTGCTGGTACCATTCTTTATTCATGACTGTGTCCTTAGGCAAAATTGTGAGTGAGCCCACTCCCTTAGCTGAGAAGCAACCCCACACATGAACGGTCTCAAGATGCACTCACACCTGCCTGCTGCCATTCCTCAGAAAGCTCTGTACTGGTGGTGCCCCGATCCCGATTCTGAATCAACTTTAGGAGACGTTCCTGGCGCTTGCTGGACTTTCTTGGGCGCCCTGAAGCCTTCTTCACAACAATTGAACCCCTCTCCTTCAAGTTCTTGATGATCTGATAAATGGTTGATTTAGGTGCAATCTTACTAGCAGCAATATCCTTGCCTGTGAAGCCCTTTTTGTGCAAAGCAATGATGACGGCACGTGTTTCCTTGCAGGTACCATGTTTGACAGAGGAAGAACAATGATTCCAAGCACCACCCTCCTTTTGAAGCGTCCAGTCTGTTATTTAAACTCAATCAGCATGACAGAGTGATCTCCAGCCGTGTGTTAACGAGAGAATCACTGACATGTCAGCTGGTCCTTTTGTGGCAGGGCTGAAATGCAGTGGAAATGTTTTTGGGAATTCAGTTCATTTGCATGGCAAAGAGGGACTCTGCAATTAGTGGCAATTAACTTGATCACTCTTCATAACATTCAGGAGTATATGCAAATTGCCATCATGCAAATTGAGGCAGCAGACTTTGAAAATTAATGTGTGTCATTCTCAACTTTTGGCCACGACTGTATGTAAAACTGAGATCTTTGATTTTAGGACATGAAATCAACACTTTTCATGTAGCGTTTATATTTTTGTTCTGTGTACTTTTATTTTTCATACATTTATATTTCATTTTTATAAAGTATATTTAAAATCAAATACTTTTAGACTTACTCAAGTAGTATTTTACTGGGTTAGTTTCACTTGAGTACTTTTCTATTAAAATGTATCTTTACTTTTACTTAAGTATGACAATGGTTAATTTTTCCACCACTGCCCGAGACCTAGACCTGCCCAACGCCTTATAAATGATTGGATTTGATTGATGAAAGCAATACGTTCAAGCTTCCGCCTATTAAATACGTTCTATGTACTTGTGGAGATCTGAGAGTAAGGTCTTGCCTACAGGTACATCTGAGATCGGGCCTAGGTGTGACATTCTACAAGTGTATGATCAATAGAGCAAGGCTAGTTTAAGCAAAGCACAAACTCCAGTCTGAGTTAACGTCAGCTGGTAGCCAGCTGACTACATCAAGCTAAACTGAGAAACCATCCACATGACATTGCTATTTTGGTACGGCGCTCTATTTAAATTGACCACATCGACATACACGAGTTCTTCTGACTCAACTGTACTAGCTTAGCTGTTTTGTTGCTGCAAGACGTGTTTCCTTCCAAGGCTTTGAAAGCTTGTGATCATGTAGTTACTGACGGGAATGAGTCAAAACCCCTGCGTAATGAAGGTTGAGAGCTCTTATCAGAGGCCATATAAAGCAACACTAAACACTGGGACGTTGCAATGTCTCGAACACATCCTCTTATATTAAGGGTATGAGAAAACAGTTCACAATATCCCTCCAAATTGAGCTGAATGAAGCAATGCATCTATCTATTCTGAATACAATAGGTAGCAGGGCATTCTCGATCCCGGAAGTCTTGTCGGTTCTCATTCACGATAAACCCATTCTGAGCCTCAAATCTCCCTCACGAGTGCGAGACACATGACTGTACATGCAGGCTGTACCGGCCAGAGAGTATAGAACAGAGAGCGCGCACAGAAACATCAGACGAATTTCTCCAATAACCGCCCCTCACGTGAGATAAGTTACACCGTATGCGTATTGGCCTTAACTGCCATCGGTTCCCAACATCTGCACACGAACAGGACTGTTGTGTAATATTACTTAACATAACGCTCCCTAAAATTGTTGTATTACATGTTGCCGTCAGTATACAATACATCCAATATTTTAGATACACATACTCCGTTGACCACTCCACAGAACCTAATAACTACAAGTCTCTCCCGTCTCCCCATCCCGCTTCTTACGTTGTAACTTTGACAAGCCTTCAAACCTCTTACATTAATGACATGTCATTTATCCAAGTGAGGCCAAATAGCATAATACTAAAACGGGCCTGCCTGTGACCCCATTGGAGCAGTGTCACGCGTAATGCTTCTCCTACCTGCTATGTCCCAAAGCTGTAGCCGTACGGTTTCATGGTCCCAGTTAAGGACCTTCAGGGCGAAGTCCACTCCTATTGTGGCTCGGTAGTTTGGGCTGAAGTTCTGGTGGACATAGCGCTTGATGATGCTAGTCTTGCCAACCCCCAGGTCCCCTATTACCAGGATCTTATAGAGGTGCTCCTTGTGATTGTTCTGCATGGCGACCGCGGAGCGCTACGGTAGGACATTAATACGCCGTGATGACGGTAGAGAAGAGACTGTGGAGCGGTGTGCTCCAGCGATCCTGAAGGAACGCCCAGAGAAGTGGGGCAGAAGAGGGTAACAGCGGGACCTTGTGACTGGCGGGCCTAAGGCGTGAGCGCTCGCAGCTGGGCTGACCCCATCTAAAGTTCATACCGTTATCTGAAAATGACTTTATTCTGAAAAAATAGCAAGACATGCAACGTTCCATCAAGAATATTGAAGTTGAGCACATATAGTTTAAGATTTGCCCAGATGTCAATATATAAAAATCACAACATATTTCTAAAACTTTATTTTTTCAAATTCTAAAAAAGGCAAACAAAATCTGAACATGCATGATGTGATCTGATTGGAAAACTGACATTTCTAATGAAAGGCAACAACATTGAATCATACTGCATCCCTTCCAACAGCATGAGCCAGTCCCTTTGAACATTCCCAGGAGACTCCAATTTACAGCATCAGCAGAGATAGGAGAGGACAGTACAGAGATGACTAGCAACAAGGAATATATTTAAGATCACAGGACAGTCTTCCCTGAGATTACAGATAAAGAGTAGAGGTTCTCTGCCCTCCTATCAATCACCAGACTAACTACAAAATACTAATAAAACTACAAATCCCAGTTACAGGGAATTATAGCAGGTTCCCTTTTGGCATCATTCACAAAATTGCATCTGACTGGCAAGGATCAGACTGTCTAGCGAGCGTGGGGAACACTTTTACAGTTACCAACTCTGACAACGTCCCAGCCATTTCAAAATATCACATTTAAATGCAATTGTAGACTTCAGGCTAGGTTCCAATTGGGAAAACTAAAGATTAACCCTTTCCCTCCCACCCCCGTAGACCCTCTACAGTTTAGGGATGGGCTTGGCTGCCACAGCGATGCTCTCGATGGCACACTCGTCAGACCCCCGTCTGACCCTGAAGAAGCCCTCCTCGCCCCACGTCGTCCCCCAGCTGTTCTTCACCACCCAGAACTTCTGACCCGTGACGGGACATTGGCCGTAGCCCACCAGCAGCACCGCGTGGTTGGTCAGCTCAAACGGGTTGTAGGAGTCATGGAGGCCCGTGTGGTGGTAGATACCCTCCTTGTAGTGCATGAAGTCAGGATACACCTGGACGAGAACAGTGTGAGGAAGACACCTGGCCATTTTGACTTAGAACAACTAATACTGGCCATTATTCATATAGAGCTAGCCAATGCTCAAACCAACGTGTGTGTGTGTCCCACCTCAAAGGCCACCCCCATGGGTCCGTTCTTGACCAGTTCCAGCATCATGGCAGACTCGCTGCAGCCTCCGTAGAACCCTCCGACGTAGCTGTAGTCCGAAGTGTAGTGGCGGAGACAGCCATCGGGAACGTCACACGGGGAATCTGTCCCAGCGTACGGATAACACGACTCTTCCACGATCCCAAAGTCCTGGACGTACTTCCCAATGAGGTAGGGGAAACCACCGTCACAACCTGAGAGGGAGAAGTAAGAGGGCTTAGATATGGGAGAAATACACAAACACCGTTAAGGTACAATTATGCAGAGTGTGTTCGCTCATTACCTTGGGAGTACTGGGAGCAGGACACGACCTGCTGTGGGCTGAAGATGGGAGTCTCGGTGTTGTTGGTTTGGAGCCGGACACGAGCCTCCAACATTCCCATTAAGGCAAAGGAATAGCAGCTACCACACGAAGCTGGAGCCCACAGAGTACCAATCAAACCCTGCACTGTCACAACCAATCAAAAACCTCACTGTAATATCAGTCACCACTAAGAACCAGACACCCGGTCAAGCAGTCCGTGGATCATCTTTAACCTGCAACTAGAGTTCTGTGGGAATGAATCCTAAAAGCCCATTTATGCTGGAGATGAAAATGTGGTCAGAGGCTTCACATGGAGGGTGATGCAATTGTGGAGCCTCCGGAGGTATGCAGAGGCAAAATGAAACTCCGTACCACATCGAGCCTCCAATTGTAACAACGCAGAGGGCGCCGTATAGCTCTATTGACATGATTGGTTGACAGGTGGGGGAGGTACATCTTGTATAAACAAACTCACTCCCTTCACAATAGTTCTGCAGTAAATGCAGTATGGCCACTGTCGACCATGCAGAGCCTTCAGTAAGGGCCCCACTTCCTCACACAGCTATTAAAACCCCTCAACAGAGCCCCTAAATCCCAGCCCTGCCGTTGCCCTCTCAGCCAGCTATGCAACAACTCATTACACACGAGCATGTTGTCTGTGGGGTTGAGATGGGAACGTTGGCCACAATAATCCAGGAGGAAACATTGATTTAGCAGTTCTCTAACTAGGACAGGCAGTGGTACCCTGCCCTGTAGAGGACATTCCTAAGGCCTCAGACACAGCAGAAAGGCTGAACATTAAACACATGGGTTGTGAGAGGAGACATTTTGGCAACAGTCACAATAGACAAGTGTAGGCATTTGACCCAGCGTGCGTTACCCTGGTTGCGGACAGGACTGAGGTAGTTGACTCCGTTGACATCTCTCCAGTCCCAGCGCTCAGGGAGGCCGGCCGCCATCTTGGCTAGCGTTGATGTCACAGGGGCGGGGCCAACACGTCTGGGGAGGAGCATAGACTCATACAATAAGGGTACACCATGGGCATGTTCTGCAATGAATCCAAAATGAGTGTTCCTATTGAACACCTTTAGGTACTACCTCAGTTTTAGAGTCCTGTTTCATACCTACTGACCACCACCAAGGTGATCTCTACCCCACAGTCTCCTGAGGTGAACACTAGTCCCCCCCACACTATGGATTGGTGTCACCATAATGACTGTACTTAGTTCAACATATTTCTGACACCAAACTATTCCTTTAAAATCCATGAGGGGGGAGTGAACGAGTGGAGAGAAATACAACTCAGCTGGGGTTTGAGAGAGAAAGAAACCTCAGGCATTTGTAAGCCCTTGTACAGAGTGCCTCTTACTATCCGTCATACCAGAGCAGTCTAGACGAGTTGGGGCCAGAGACTGTGTCCCATTATCCTAAAACAGAACCCTCTAGCCTTGGACTCATCTGCCATGACTATTCTCTCCAGGGGCACAACTGTCACTGTGGACCTGTCCCTCCCACATTATGAAATTGCTTTTGTCACCCCCAGTTTGATCGTTGGAATGTGATGCTAAATGAGGCGAAGGTGTGCTTTAGGACCATGCGGACGCCGCCGAGCAGTCAGGTGGGCTGTGTGGAGTGTTTGACAGGATAAAATATAATAAATGATGTCCCCCCCACACTTAAAAAACAAAGTTAAGTCCCTGATTGTCACCCTTTTCTTTCAGAAGTAACAAATCTCACAGCTGACAGACATCCTGCTTCTTCCTTGTGTGAAGTTCACCAAAATTAGTTTCATAATAATTGAATTCCTGTTTCAATACATAGAGTCACAAGTGAGTGACTGTACCTGGGGATGTGTGAAGCTGGTCCCCCGGCTCTGTGCATTAGCTGCTGCAGAGTGTAGGTCTCATGTTCGCTGTAGGCCATGGCTTTCCAGGAGCTCTGAGCCACGTTGATGGAGTCAATGAAGTCCAGGTTGTGTTTGTAGGACCTCTGGAGGAACCTGGGGGAGGGGAGGGAGGAGTAAACAGACCTACACCAACCTGGGGGAGGAGAAAACAGACCGACACAAACGTAAAGACTGCTTCTACATTGCTTGCTGTTCGGGGTTTTAGGTTGGGTTTCTGTACAGCACTTTGTGACATCGGCTGATGTAAAAATCAGGCTTTATAAATATACATTTGAATGATTTGATTGACATATACCCCACATGAGAGGAGTAAACAGACCTACACAGCCTGAAGGAATGAAAACAGAATGAACTAATGCAGGAGCACTAGAACAGCCAGAGGGAGAGAGCACTGCTCAGACCAGAACACATGACTCACACAACACATGAGCAGTGACTGACAGACAACGTAAAAGAGAGTCTAAACTAAGCAGACTGCTTGTTTTTCAATATGAGCAATGCTCACACTAAAATGGGACCATGGATGAAAATAGCCTTCTAGCCAATTATAGGACTTTAATGTAAAAACATAGGTGATTATTGGAGAGCATTATTATTGGGCACAGAGTGTCAAGCCTGCTATAAAACCCTGAGGCTACTCACAGGTCATTGGGATGGTAGCGGTGTGTGTCTATGGAGCGAGGGGGTGTTGGGACAACCCTCTTGGCAGTGAAACAGGCCCAGTTGTTTCCCAGAGAATCATGGACCCAGCCTGGCAGAGTCTGGTCACAGTAGCTGGTCACCTCAGAGCCCTGCTCAGAGTACTGGAACAGAGAGGAGAAAAATCAGTCTGTACGAGGCGTCCCTGTGTGTTGTGTAGAAAGAGGACGATCACATATTGAATCTTTATGGCCTGAGTTAAAGATTAAAAAAACACAAGAGCTACAAGTCAGTGATGTTTTATGCAAGTGGAGGTGGCAGTTACCCTGATAACCGCTTTCAATATGAGCAGACAGTGTGGCGTTATGAACAGCAGCAATGAGTAACTAACAATTAGCTTTTCCAGTGAAGCATGTGGTGTGTCACTGTGCTGAAACAAGTCCAGACGGTTTCAATAAGGAAGTACAAGTGACGTGCAGATGTCAGCTAAACCATGTAGGAGGGACAACACTGAACATTTCCCCTGATAGTCACAAAGAAGGCACGTGACAAAGCCAAACGAAATACAACCCCAAATGAAAAAGGATCAACACTGAAAGTGTCTTTGAAACACAAGCCTGAATATATCAGTGTAGCAACTGAGATGTAAAAGTCAGATTAGTGATTGAACTACCAACCCTGCAATAACAGGAAAGGTGACCAGCCATGTGTCTGAAACTTAATGTACAAGGCTACAAGGTAGGAGGACTTCCATCGCGGCCAGCCCGGTCATCCGGGGGAATATTGATGGCATTGACTGAGCTAAACTGACCAAGATGCACCTAACACATAAAACCTCACAATTCTGCCCAAAAACAATGACAGTTCCTCTCAACCAGTGGCTTATGGGCTTTTTAGGTGAGAGCTGATGCCACCCTTTGATAATCAGTGTCCACTGCTTGTCTATTCCCAGCACACCTCTCCAGGAAGCTGCTATAGAAACATCTGTGCAGCACGTCAACATCCCATCAACAATCCTGTAGCAGATAGAATATGGTAGGACAAGGATGTGGTCTTTTCTGTAGCCTACAGGCTGGACATTAAATGACAATGTAATTCCATATTCACCAAAAATGTTCCAGACCTCTTGAGATCATAGTATGCTACTGTTACAGACTAAAGTGGAACCCTGAATGAAACAAGTGAGAGCTTAAACCTGCCTTGAAGAAGCCAAACCACTTGTAGTCGTTGAGGACAACCTCAAAGCCCTGATTGTAGATGAGGGTGAAGAATCCCGTGTTCCCCAGGTCGTCCACCGCCACAGACAGCTTCTCCAGGCGCACCGTTATCGACTTATCAATGGTGTCTTTTTAAAAACAGAGACATTTTGGTAATTACTTCTCAATTAAAATGTGAGCTTCTTCTGTATTGCAAAGTAAGACAGGGTAGACATTAACATTGGGCAGAGGTGAAAGTTGTAACAATGACACAATGCTCGATACAAAAGCTAAATCAATAGCCTACAAACTAAGGCAATAGACTACCGGGTCAAGTTAACACTTGAACCAATTTAAAGTTTGTTACATAGCCTACTTGATTGCTTAAAGCGTGAGGTCGTTCCGTATTTCCAGCTCTTACCCATCATGGAGCAGTTGATGCCTTTGTCTTGTCCCCCCTTCGATACTTGGAACACCCAGGTGCCCAACAGGTCTTCATATGTGCAGTTGGCCGGGGTATCAGCCTGGGAGCCCTCCACCCAGAGCAGGAACACACACAACAACACACCGCTCACCTTCATCGCGTCACACTACACTCCTGTTTACAGCACTACGCAGAGATTTGAATCTACGATAATAACTAACAAGGAACTTGAGTCTACGTATAAGAACAAATAGAAAGCGTTAAGCTATATTTCCTGAAAATGCGATGCACCTGCGATACGGGTTTGTTCCTTGTCCTCTACGATTTTGTACAATCAGAAGAAACTTTCCCTTCAGTCATATGACCCGCTGCAGCTTATCACGTGACTCGCTGGGGCTTTTTGAGAGAAGACAAATATTATTTATTATATTGTCAAGAAAGCCGAGTGACCCCCTCTAACAACGGAAATACATGTTCTCAATGATTGAAGGCAAATTAGGTCAGGTGGAACCATTGTAGCCAATGGTGCACAACTTAGTCATTTTTCTCAAAGTTACCGGAATGCAACGTGAATCCAATTATATCAGTACATTTGTAACAGCCTAAACATTACGAAACTTCTATTTGATCAAATTAGCCTCTAGTAACTCGACACTTTCACATACAGATTTTGGGCGAAGTAAATCCTCTCGCTTCACCTGTTCTTGTCTGGAGGAGAGGATCGAATTGGAAAGGGAAACTGCAAGTGTCGGTAATGACTTTGGGGTGTTCCTTGTTGAGGCAAATTACATTCAATTGGTTTTCAGCTGTGAAGACACTTCACTTCAGCAACTCTGCTGTTGCTGACTTTTAGAATCTGTAAGTCTTTCATCAGTGAAAGACAAGCGTTTTATTGGATAATGAGAACATTCAATATCATTTTTTATGTTTTTTTAAAGGTGTGTGTACAGGATATAAATTCAGCAACAACAAAAAACGTCCTTTCACTGTCAACTGCGTTTATTTTCAGCAAACGTAACATGTGTAAATATTTGTATGAACATAACAAGATTCAACAACTGAGACATAAAATGAACAAGTTCCACAGACATGTGACTAATGTAACGGATGTGAAACGGCTAGCTTAGTTAGCGGTGCGCGCTAAAATAGCGTTTCAATCGGTGACGTCACTTGCTCTGAGACCTTGAAGTAGTAGTTCCCCTTGCTCGGCAAGGGCCTCGGCTTTTGTGGAGCGATGGGTAACGATGCTTCGTGAGTGACTGTTGTTGATGTGTGCAGAGGGTCCACATAAATGGTATAATGTGTCCCTGAACAAGAGGGGGAGGTTCAAAAGTAACAGTCAATATCTGCTGTGAGATATTACCCCACTCTTCCACCGAGGCACCTGCAAGTTCCTGGACATTTCTGGGGGGAATGTCCCTATCCCTCACCCTCCGATCCAACAGGTCCCAGTCGTGCTCAATGGGGTTGAGATCTGGGCTCTTCGCTGGCCATGGCAGAAAACAGACATTCACGACAATCACGCACAGAACAAACAGTATTGCCACTGCCAATGTCATGCTGGAGTGTCATGTCAGGATGAGCCTGCAGGAAGGGATGTCTTCCCTGTAACGCACAGCATTGATATTGCCTGCAATGACAACAAGCTCAGTCCGATGATGCTGTAATAATGTGAAATAGATGCTCTTAAATTCAATTCAAGGGCTTTTTTTGGCATGGGAAACATATGTTAACATTGCCAAAGCAAGTAAAGGAGATAATTAACAAAGTGAAAGAAACAATACAAATTAACTTTACACTCACAGAAGTTCCAAAAATTTCATTTCAAATATCATGTGTCTATATATACAGTGTTGTAACGATGTGCAAATAGGTAAAGTACAGTGGTCAGGTATTCTGCCGCTGTGTACTCTCTGTTTAGGTTTAAATATAATTCTTGTTTGCCCTGATTTTTGTAAATTCTTTCCAATGTGTCAAGTAATAATCTTTTTGTTTCTCATGATTTGGTTGGTTCTAATTCTGTTGCTGTCCTGGGGCTCTGTGGGGTCTGTTTGTGTTTGTGAACAGAGCCCCTGTAACGGCCGTTGTTGGTGGTGGAAGAAGAAGAGGACCAATGCGCAGCGTGGTAAGTGTCCATATTGATTTAATAGAACACTGAACCAAACCAATAAAGCGACAACGAAACAGTCCTGAACGGTGAATACACAGAACATGATCACCCACAACTCAGGCGTGAAAACAGGCTGCCTAAGTATGGTTCTCAATCAGGGACAACGATTGACTGCTGCCTCTGATTGAGAACCATACCAGACCAAACACAGAAATCCCAAATCATAGAAAAAAGAACATAGACTCCCCACCCCAACTCACGCCCTGACCACACTAAAACAAAGACAAAACAAAGGAACTAAGGTCAGAACGTGACAGCCCCAAGTTAATTTCTCTGTAGGTGATGATTTTGTTATGGAAGGTTTGGGAATCGCTTCCTTTTAGGTGGTTGTAGAATTGAATGCTATTTTCTGGATTTTGATAATTAGCCAGTATCGGCCTAATTATGCTCTGCATGCATTATTTGGTGTTTTACGTTGTACACAGAGGATATTTTTGCAGAATTCTGCATGCATAGTCTAAATTTGGTGTTTGTCCCATTTTGTGAAATCTTGGTTGGTGAGCGGACCCCAGACCTCACAACCATAAAGAGCAATGGGTTCTATAACTGATTAAAGCATTTTTAGCCAGATCCTAATTGGTATGTCAAATTATCTGTTCCTTTTGATGGCATCAGATCGTTCACAGCTTTTTGGAAGGTATATGGCGCTGATGTTTAGGCTGAGGTATGTATATTTTTGGGTGTGCTCTAGGGCAGGTTTTCCCTAACTAGTGCAATGCTGTCGGGGGTAAGCCAAATAAAAATGTGATTCACATTTGTAATAATTTTTTTATGAAACAGTCCATTTATATTTTCCAACGGGGCTGTACATTTGGGTTCCAACGGGGCTGTACATTTGGGTTCCAATGGGGCTGTACATTTGGGTTCCAACGGGGCTGTACATTTGGGTTCCAACGGGGCTGTACATTTGGGTTCCAACGGGGCTGTACATTTGGGTGAGTTTTTTTTCTCATCTGAGTATCGTCGTTTCACCGGCAAAAATAAAATGAAACCATCTAGTGTTCAGCTAAATAACAACACAATGTCAAATACAGGTAGCCTAGTCAAATAATTAACATCCAATCGCATTAACCATTACTCTCTCGCGGGAATTCCACTCACGGTCCGTATCTAGCCAAACGTAGCTGCTGCTCATGTTTGTATCTGTACTGATGGCGCAAAAGCCATGACAGGGAGACATAGTGGAGTGGTAACGTGTGTGTAAGCAGTTTCTCCCAACGCCACTTGGGTACACTGCAGCATCCACCAAGAGGCTTTTGCTGCCAAGAGAATGCCTGACAGCTTGAAAGACGTTTTGGACACTACAGTGAAAATGGTAAACTTTGTTAAAACAAGGCCCCTGAACAGTTGTGTATTTTCTGCGCTATGCAATGATATGGGCAGCGACCATGTAACGCTTTTACAACATACAGAAGTGCGCTGGTTATTAAGGGGCAAAGTATTGATTTCGCTGAGGAACTGTACGAGTCTGCTGTTAATTGTAATGCAGAGGATTTTCCCAAAGTTGCTGTTGACGGATATCTCCTGGTAGATATTGAGGTCTGCACGAGCATTAGGCCTCATCTATACAGGTGCATGCACGCACGCACACACACACGCACACTCCACACACACACACACACACACACACACACACACACACACACACACACACACACACACACACACACACACACACTCAACATACACACACACACACACACACACACACTCAACACACACACACACTCAACATACACACACACTCCACATACACTCCACACACACCTAGGCCTACACACAGTTATACACACACTAGCCGGTATGTACCATTCACATAAGTGAGAAGCAGCATGTCTCAACTTCTCAGAGCTCAATCTGGCCTGACCACCAGTGTTTAATGTTATTAGATGACACCACTGTGACAACACTCTGCTGTGCTCAGTAACTAAACACACACACACAGCACTCTGCTGTGCTCAGTAACTAAACACACACACACAGCACTCTGCTGTGCTCAGTAACTAAACACACACACACAGCAAACCCCCCCACACACACAGCACTCTGCTGTGCTCAGTAACGAAACCCACACACACAGCACTCTGCTGTGCTCACTAACTGAACCCACACACACACAGCACTCTGCTGTGCTCACTAACTAAACCCCCACACACACACACTGTCAAATATTACAATTATCTGATACACTTAGCTATCGACCGATATAATGAAGCCATAAACATAGCCGTCATTAAACGCTCAACAACTTTTACTCTTGCGTTGGCAAGGTTTTGTGTGTGCACCTGGGGAGGTGTGTGGCCTGTGTGTGTATGTGTGTGTGTATCCAGTTGTTAAAAGGCTTATTTTATCTGATGGACACTGAAAATATGGGGTCTGAGTCTGGGACAGACACATTGATTACCATGGTTGCATGGTAGGAGACTGACTCATCTGCTTAACAGACCATAATAAGCACTGATCGAATGGAGAGGAGAGTAGAGGAATTAGTTGTGTGTGTGTGTGTGTGTGTGTGTGTGGGTGGGTGGACAGAGATAGCGTAAAGGAAAAAGATGGGGAGAGACAGAGACACAGAGAGAGACACAGAGAGAGAGCGAGAGAGACAGAAAGAGAGAGAGAGAGACAGAGAGAGAGAGAGACAAAGAGAGAGACAGAGAGAGAGCAAGAGAGACAGAGAGAGAGCGAGAGACACAGAGAGAGAGCGAGAGAGACAGACAGAGAGAGAGACAGAGAGAGAGAGAGAGGAAACAGACAGAGTTGTGTTGTTCTGTATGTTCTCTTTGAGAGACTCATTGAAGCTCTATGTTTCCATCCTGATGCCTCTCTGTCCGGCACAGCGAGGAAATGAACACTACTCACTTTAGTTTCGCTCCTGCTTCAATGAAACCCACAGACCTATCACCTACACACACACACACACACACACACACACACACACACACACACACACACACACACACACACACACACACACACACACACACACACACACACACACACACACACACACACATACATCTCCCAGTGTATGTGAGTGAGAGATATAGAGCGAATGTGTCTATGTTATTGTGAGATTGTTCCCTTCTTGCGATTCACTGCACGGCCACTAGGCTCCTACCTCCATAAATCTCTCTGTTTCATTTACGACGTCGTTTGTCAGAACGTGCCAGTCGGTGGCGGTAGCCATGATTTAATCCAGAAACAGATCATTCTACCTGCTCACAGCTCCACAAAATGTCTGTTTGTCTGATTGTGAGTAAATGGAAACCAGATAAGGTTGAACAGATTGCTGCAGCAGACCCAGACTTATGACGTATGCCCAAAGCAGATATGACACACACAACACATGCATGCACACACACACAACACATGCATGCACACACACATGCACACACACAAACACATGCACACACATACAGACCCAACCCCATGCTACTGCACATCTCTCCTACACAACTTACATCCTAAGCCCCATCTCACAATACAAAACCCTCCAGTACATGCTGTTTACATAACAACACTCTAATTTTAGACGTGATACATGTGAGTAATGTGTAGTATGTTCAAGTATGCCACGTATGTACAGTATGTTGTAGGTGGTTTTGGACTTGGAATTCGCTATGCCTCTGACTGTACATAGCAACAATATCCTCTGGAGACAATCAATTGCTGGAATCAATCAATAGTTGGAATCAATCAATAGTTGGAATCAATCTATAGCTGGAATCAAGCAATAGTTGGAATCAATCAATAGTTGGAATCAATCAATAGTTGGAATCAATCAATAGTTGGAATCAATCAATATATGGAATCAAGCAATAGCTGGAATCAATCAATAGTTGGAATCAATCAATAGCTGGAATCAAGCAATAGCTGGAATCAAGCAATAGTTGGAATCAATCAATAGTTGGAATCAATCAATAGTTGGAATCAATCAATAGCTGGAATCAATCAATAGTTGGAATCAAGCAATAGTTGGAATCAAGCAATAGAACAGTGAAATGAAGGGTTGTTTATTCTGATTGCCATGTGTGAAATCAAGGCCAGGATTCAGTATGAACACGGATTTGGACAAATAAAGGTCATTTATCTGCAGTGTTTACCGTGAATGTGGTGAATGCGGGAACAGTGCCTTTCAAGCGTACATTGTGGACGAAGCGTGATTGGATTGAGTCCCAACCTAAGTCCCTCCAATAATGCTGTAATGTCCACAAACGAGGAATGGATTTCTCAGTGTAGGGGAGGTGTATATTTCCCTGTGTAGGAGAGGTGTGTATTTCTCTGTGTAGGGGAGGTGTGTATTTCCCTGTGTAGGGGAGGTGTGTATTTCTCTGTGTAGGGGAGGTGTGTATTTCTCAGTGTAGGGGAGGTGTGCTCCCTGTCTGTCCCCAGGGAGCTGAGGGAGGTCAGACCCTCTGTTTGACCTGGATGTGATCCTCAGGTTCCGGGATACACCTCTCCCTGCACCCTGTTTCCATATCATCTCAGCATTCCCCCTATCCTAGCACCAGTAGGAGGGTTAAATGTGTGAAACAATACATCTGGATAATACACAACCAGGATCCTGCGTAGGGTGGGAGTGTTTGCCTCTGTGTGGGGGAGGTGTGGGTTTCTCTGTGTAGGAGAGGTGTGGGTCTCTGTGTAGGAGAGGTGTGGGTTTCTCTGTGTAGGAGAGGTGTGGGTTTCTCTGTGTGGGGGAGGTGTGGGTTTCTCTGTGTAGGAGAGGTGTGGGTTTCTCTGTGTAGGAGAGGTGTGGGTTTCTCTGTGTGGGGGAGGAGTGTATTTCTCTGTGTGGGGAGGTGTGTATTTCTCTGTGTGGGGAGGTGTGTATTTCTCTGTGTGGGGGAGGTGTGTATTTCTCTGTTTGGGTAGGTGCCTGACATTGAGGGTTTAACTCATTCTGTTTCTCAATGCTATTCCCATTCTTTACGCACTCATTCCTTTTTCCAGTTTAAACTGGCCTCTCAGTTAACCATCTGCTACGATTCCCTCATGCTGAATTAGTGGAGGCTCCTCAGAGGAGGAAGGGAAAGACCATCCTCCTCAGTGAATTTCATAAAAATAAAAATAGTGAAACAAAAAAGTTGTCATTTTTAGATAAAACTGTACTAAATATATTCACGTCACCAAATAATTGATTAAAACGCACTGTTATGCAACAGCACTCTGTAGGGTAGCACCATGGTGTAGCCGGAGGACAGTTAGCTTCCGTCCTCCTCTGGGTACATTGACTTCAATACAAAACCTAGGAGGCTCATGGTTCTCACCCCTTCCATAGACTTATACAGTAATTATGACAACTTCCGGAGGACATCCTCATACCTATCAGAGCTCTTGCATCATGGATCAGAGAATGAATCTAGCACTGAAAGCATAAGCTACAGCTAGCTAGCACTGCAGTGCATACCATGTGTTAGTTAACTCAAAGAGAAAGACAATAGTTGAACTTTTTTGAACAAATTAATTTATAAAAAGATTGAGACGGAAGAGAGGGAGAGAGAGAGATAGCTATATATATTTTTTTTTTTTCACTTTCACTTACTTAGCTAGCAAATGCAGCTAGCTAAACTCAGCAAAAAAAGAGACGTCCCTTTTTCAGGACCCTGTCTTTCAAAGATAATTCATAAAAGTCCAAATAACTTCACAGATCTTCATTGTACAGGGTTTAAACACTGCAAAAGGTGCTCTTCACTGACGAGTCGCGGTTTTGTCTCACCAGGGATGATGATCGGATTCGCGTTTTTTGTCGAAGGAATGAGCGTTACACCGAGGCCTGTACACTGGAGCGGGATCGATTTGTTGGTGGAGGGTCCATCATGGTCTGAGGCGGTGTGTCACAGCATCATCGGACTCATCGGACTGAGCTTGTTGTCATTGCAGGCAATCTCAACGCTGTGCGTTACAGGGAAGACATCCTCCTCCCTCATGTAGTACCCTTCCTGCAGGCTTATCCTGACATGACCCTCCAGCATGACAATGCCACCAGCCATACTGTTTGTTCTGTGCGTGATTTCCTGCAAGACAGGAATGTCAGTGTTCTGTCATGGCCAGCAAAGAGCCCAGATCTCAATCCCATTAAGCATGTCTGGGACCTGTTGAATCAGAGGGTGAGGGCTAGGGTCATTCTCCCCAGAAATGTCTGGGAACTTGCAGGTGCCTTGGTGGAATAGTGGGGTAACATCTTACAGCAAGAACTGGCACATCTGGTGCAGTCCATGAGGAGGAGATGCACTGCAGTACTTATTGCAGCTGGTGGCCACACCAGATACTGACTTACTTTTAACCCCCCCTTTGTTCAGGGACACATTATTCCATTTCTGTTAGTCACATGTTTGTGGAACTTGTTCATTTTATGTCTCAGTTGTTGAATCTTGTTATGTTCATACAAATATTTACACATGTTAAGTTTGCTGAAAATAAACACAGTTGACAGTGAGAGGACGTTTCTTTTTTTGCTGAGTTTAGTTTAGCCTACTCAAACACCTGGCTCAAACAGAGAGGAATGCTATGTTGGCTATGGCTATCCAATGCTGGAACTCTTCCAAGTCAAGGTAAGATTTTGGTTTTATTAATTTATTGCCACCGGGGCCCACCGGTGTAACTGCTAAACTGCTTGCTGACTGTACACTGTACTGCATGAGTGTAGCGTGTTTACTAACATGTTAGTTCTAGTAGCTTTGTTGACCATGACGTTAGCTAATATGGTGACAATGATGTAGGCTGTGTGTAGCGGTTATGATATGAAGGTTTGGCTTGGAAAAGTTTTTTCACCTGGTCACAGACAGCGGATGTATTGTGCACCGAAGTCCACAAGTGAAGGGAAAAGATGAGACGAAGAGAGCGCGTAGATGCGAGAAGGAATTATACAACGATCAAAGGCATCATGCTGTTTGTATGTGGCTTCTATGAAAATGAAATGTGTTTGCGTGTGATCAGGGGTGTGTTCATTCAGACGATTCTGTTGAAAAGTGGAATGAAACGGGGATAAACATACCTGAATTTGTCCAATAGAAACTCTTGTTTGCAACTGTTGGACAAATAATTACACCCTATATCAGCTAGATGCAGGCAAGAGTGTGCAAGGATGTATTGAATGTCACTGTCTGTCACCTCAATTACTCAAATTTCTTTCAACGTGTGCACCTACGTTGTAAACTTTCATGCATAGGCTAGGTTGTAACAACCTCATGATGGGTATAGGTAAAATTAGAGTATCATGTTGTAGCCTAAACCTATCGATGTTACATTGAGCTGGGTGAATGGAATATGAATCACAGTCATCCAATATGCTGTAATAGAAATAAAACCATTCTCACCAAAACATGTGTCGTCCTCACTCATCTTAAAAGGCACCAACCTCCACCGTGCTGAATCATCGTGTGGGAGAGAGAGAGAGAAACGAGAGTAAGTGAGAGAGATCAAAGAGAGAGGGAGGAGAGAGGGAGAGGAAGACAGCATAGTTTTGGCATTGCCATCCATAGTGTCTCCTAATTGAATGCAGTCATGACCAAAAGAGCCCTCTTTGTCCTCATGGGTGGAATGTTATTCATATTTTTCACAATTTCATAATAAAGTAAAACTTATAAAAATGTGGTGTTTCAATGTCAAACAGTTTTGTTATATTTGAGTCTACTGTAATGTATATAAAGTGTAATATTGGGATGCAAACTCAAAATGTAATACATTTCAACTCTATATCTGACATGGTACAGGCATCCTATTTCTTTAAAGCCCATAACCATGTGTGTGAGGTGTATATGTTTGTTTCAAAGGAGATTTTTTAAAGATGAACAAGAATCACTCGGTGTGACCCTGATTTAGCCCACTGCAGTAAAAGCTTAAGTCTGATTCATAGTGGGCCAATACAGTCTAATGTCTGGGATGTCATGGTGACTGATTCTGAGGGTTTGCAGGTCAGTCTGCTTGGATGAGTCGTTGAAATATCAGAACAGCTGATCATTGGCCTCAGCTACAACTATCTCAGCCAATCCACAGCTCTGACTATCTCAGCCAATCCAAATACATTTTCTTATTAAATAACAGTTGAGTCTTGCAGTAGGACATTACAATGAGAGGTTTTTAATAATGATTCAGAAGTTACTCTGCAGTACATTTTACACAATGATTCTGCAATGGCTAGGAAACGAAAGCAAAAACCTGCCACATTTCCTACCTTACGTACCACAGCCCAGTGGATCCCAAACCTTTGTGACCCACCTGAGCCCAGCTGGGACCAAGAGAAACCATCTGTGACCCAGCTGGGACCAAGAGAAACCGTCTGTGACCCACCTGAGCCCAGCTGGGACCAAGAGAAACCGTCTGTGACCCACCTGAGCCCAGCTGGGACCAAGAGAAACGGTCTGTGACCCACCAGAGGGCCCCGGCTCACCGTTTGGGAAACACTGCTCTGTAGGCTAGACTTCCCTCTCCTACTCCTTCAAAAGTAAACATGTTTCTAAACAGCCGTTAACATATATTCTCACGTTTTACAAAGCTGAATGAAACGACTAAATATATCATCAAATATCAACAGAAACCATCTCCAAAATCACACCGATAGTATCATGTTACATTCTACACTTCTACACGGAAGAGAAAGCAGCTAAACCCCAAACCAAACCCAAGTCCACTAACTTAGGAGAGCTGCAGACACAGTTCAGATCAGATTTTGTGTCAGCAGTAAACATGGTCTGTAGAGATTCTATAGAGTCGGCACTGAGGGAAGGAGGTTGGTGTCAGAGCCATGTCTTTTCAGAGAGTTGTGCCAATTTTAGAATGTTGAATATTGATCTAATTCTAGACATAAAGTTACATAGCAATATTCAAATATGCCCCATGTAATGTTAATGGGGAGCTACCATAGAATGTTGCAGTGTCGTGTAAATGTGTCATAATGCAGAATCTTCTGGAAATACATGGCTCTGGTTGGTATGAATGAACCTTGAGAATGCTCTGTGGAGTGTAGACAGTGTCAGTGTACATCTGTCCTCTCATCTTAGCTGTTTGTCAGTGAATGACTACGGGTGACATCTTGATAGGGTAGAAATGCAGAGACCATTGCATGCATTCCATGTACACACATGAATTATTGAGACTGCCTTGCCTTTGCCTATTGGAATTCTACATAGTTCATCACCGTTTCTCATGAAATCACAAAGCTAGCACAAATATATGCTGATAGGCTTGATAAATAATCATCACGATGTGATTTAACAACATAAACTGGATTATCTCAAGTGAGCAGTACGAATGTAAACAGCAATGTAATTCTAGGCAACATTCATCATCTTATTGACATCTCTAATGAACATAGAATCTCCATGAATAGAATCTCATTAGAATCACTGTCTTAGTCGTGATTATGGGAGTAAGAAGACGTATAACCATTTAGGAATTACAATTATTTCTCAAATCTTTCGATGTGTCTTAATTGAAAGAACAAAGAGTACCGTGTACCATGTCATAAACCTTACACTATTTTGTCACAAATGTAGCTTAAATTGGACAGTGATGTTGCCTCTGATGAGATGGTTCTCTGAATAGGCTATCTTACAGATGCTCAAATACAATTTAGTTGACTTGAGCACGTAGCCATGGCGTGTACAAGACATGGACACTGTACTGAAATATAAAAACATCCCACATTCAATTCAGCCGCTTCAACATTCATACCAAAATAGGGTTGACAAAATCTCAGATATCTAGAACAGCTCTCTGTGACTCATATATCTGAACAAATCTCCAGTTTCTCTATGTTTTACACAGTAAATATGGTTTGGGGTAAGTTCATCTGAACAGTGTTAATATAGAGCAGACTGAAATACTAACTTCACAGAGTCTTGATATTTATTTATTTAAACCTTTTTTACCTTAATTTAACCAGGCAAGTCAGTTAAGAACAAATTCTTATTTTCAATGACTGCCTAAGAACAGTTGGTTAACTGCCTGTTCAGGGGCAGAATGACAGATATTTACATTGTCAGCTCAGGGATTCGATCTTGCAACCTTTCAGTTACAAGTCCAACACTCTAAACACTAGGCTACCTGCCCCCCCATGCCAGAGTCTCGAAATGTCATGCAAATCTCCCAATCATTGTATGATTTGAGCAACTAAGACGTGAGTATCACAAGTTAGGACACAGCCCTGTAGGAGGAGAATGTGTGTTCAGGCTGTGTCACTGTGGAAACTTCCAGCCCTGTGGAACGAGCTGTTTTCTGTCTGTCTCCCTGTGGAAATCCCCAGCCCTGTGGAACGAGCTGTGTTCTGTCTGTCTCCCTGTGGAAATCTCCAGCCCTAGCTGATGTGTACCATTTTACATTCACAAATATGAGCTCAGGTCAGTTTTCCACAGATCAGTTTAGCATTTCTAGGGTTGATCTTAGTGTTGTTTATAGGAATCAGCCTTATAAATAATAGAATGGAATATGAGGAGTTACTGTGAATCCTGTGTTTCTGCCAAGGCAGCAGAGTAACTCAGAACAGCCCAGTGGGGCAACATGGAGTCAAAGTGCTGAGTCAAGCTGCTGCTGCCGCCACACACACACACACACACACACACACACACACACACACACACACACACACACACACACACACACACACACACACACACACACACACAGAACAAGCTGCATCAATACTGTGCTATCTCAACATAAACACGGGTAAATGACACTCCATAGCCACAACAAAGCTATCTCTATCTCAACATTGTTTAAAGGTCATTAGTCAATGGCACTGTTCTGTGATGAATGGTTTCTTAGAGAGTTGTAGGTAGAAGGGAGAGGGGTGTGTATAGCTGTGATAGGAGACTGAGGTACTCCAGACTACGGGACTTGTACCCAGTACAGATGTGTGTCATGTATGGGTAGTATTGCTTAAGGTTTAAAAATCTGGAATATATGTATATAGAAAATATCCGAAACAATAAAAACAGTTTACTTTTACGAAACCACCCAACATGTTACCCTCCCTCCCAAGCCCTCACACCCTTTGGCACGATAATATTTTTTTTAGGTATTTCTGTATTTTTGACATTTGAATAGTAACCTACACTCTCACATTCAATGTAACACCATTTTTTTGTCATATTGGTACTGTATATGTCACAACATAATCATCATTTTAAAAACATTTATTTTTGTAAATCTTTTTTTTAAATTTTTTTACTTTTTTGATATGTAAATGTAAATATAATTTTAGGATCTGTCATTGCATGCCCTTGTTATATACAGAACCAGTATGTCTGAGAGAAGCTGTTCTCTCTACTGGCCCGTGTCTAAGTGAACAATGGTACCAAGTCACAGGTAGACGTTTATTGTCATGAATCTTGCCCTGGAGGCAGAAGTGAGAGATTTGTGCTAGATGGGCCAGTCAAAATGGGAAACAAAAATAAAGAAGAGCTTTTTGATCTAATTTAAAGGTTAGGGTTAATAGTGTGGTTAAGGTTAGGTTGAGGTTTCTAAATCAGCTTTTATGACTTTGTGGCTGGCAGGTTATTGTTTTTCGTTATGACTCTTGTTCTGGAGGCAGCTCTGCAGAGTGGTCACTAGCTGGCACAGACACAAAGACATCAAATCTGATTTTAAACCTACATTTGCAGCTGGCATATATAAGGGGAAATCACTCATTTCTGACTTCAGGGCAATAAATACCAACCTGCTACAAAGTCACACACATTGTTATGCCAGAAGTGGATCCGTTTCTGCAAAATTCCTCTGGATCTCACAAATATTCTCATTCTGGCCCTCCTAGCTCTAGAGCCAGAGGGGATACTCAGCGGTAAATCAGTGTGCTAAAACATCTACAAGCCCTTCTGACAGCATGAAGCAAACATTACTTCAGACATCAGTCTTAGACAGGGGGCTGGGTGCAATGTGTGTGTGTTGGTGCGCAGACCGCCGTGCAGCTCCCCTGAGACTGCCGTGCAGCTCCCCTGAGACTGCCACTCGGAAGAAATATCAGCCCACAGAGAGTAGCACGAGGTTGAACTTTACTCAACTTTTGCGAGCAGTGGTCACCAACCGGTCGATCAAGATTGACTGGTCGATCTCCAAGGCATTCCTAGTCGATGGTCAAACATTTCTGTAAAAAACCCAATGATAAAGCATTGTTGTTCCTATATTTTTGAGGCGATAGGTGCACCCGATTCAGCTGCCCTGAGTGCTGGGTAGGCGAACTGTTGCCATTTTAACCATTTCATGTGTCTGAAGTTTGCACCTACTTTTTCTTCCCGGCAGGCCCAGAGAGAAAATCAAATGCACTGTAGGTCTACCGCTGGCCAATCAGATGGCTCAGATGACTGAGTCTGCAGTAACGTAGCAGGCATAAAGAAAGCTGCTGCTCTCTCCCTCCGCTGAGACTGACCATCAGATGGAGGCACCATCAGCCCAGTAAAATAAAAAGCTAATTATTTAAATGTATTCTCACTTAGTTGTGTCTCACAAGTAATACAACAACGGACCTATTACCGGTGTGATCATACAGTCTAGCTCCAATTTTGAAATATATATTTTTTTAAATGTCCCGAACAACAATGCATTGGCAGGTAAATTCAAGCAAAGCCCATATGTGGTGATAATGTATTGGGCCTATAGCTTACTGTACAAACCTCATTGCTACAGAACTGTTTTTAATTGGTTAATGTTGCATAGGATTACATTTTTTAAGTCCTGATAAAATAAAATAAGAGTGGTAGATCTCAGCATTTTGACTCAGAAAGTGATCTTGACTCAGATAAGGTTGGTGACCACTGTTCCAGAGTTTTCTCTGTTAACACTGTCAACGTTTTCCTTTACTGTGGCAATTGTGATTGAATCAAGGCAATATTAGCCACTTGCAATGCAGCATACCGAAACAAAGCAAATTATGAAAGAGATGTTGTTGGCAGAACACATCGGTGTAGGATTCTATTGCATTGACACACACTACTCAGCCTGTACTCTACAGTCGTTCAACAAAGTCTGCTGCTTCAGTGTCTTTAGATATTTTTGTCAGATGTTACTATGGAATACTGAAGTATAATTACAAGCATTTCATAAGTGTCAAAGGCTTTTATTGTTAATTACATGAAGTTGATGCAAAGAGTCAATATTTGCAGTGTTGACCCTTCTTTTTCAAGAACTCTGCAATCCGGCCCTGGCATGCTGTCAATTAACTTCTGGGTCACATCCGGACTGATGGCAGCCCATTCTTGCATAATGCTTGGAATTTGTCAGAATTTGTGGGTTTTTGTTTGTCCACCCGCCTCTTGAGGATTGACCACAAGTTCTCAATGGGATTAATACGGTCTGGTGAGTTTCCTGGCCATGGACCCAAAATATCAATGTTTTGTTCCCTGAACCACTTAGTTATCACCTTTGCCTTATGGCAAGGTGCTCCATCATGCTTGAAAAGGCATTGTTCGTCACCAAACTGTTCCTGGATGGTTGGGAGAAGTTGCTCTCAGAGGATGTGTTGGAACCATTCTTGATTCATGGCTGTGTTCTTAGGCAACATTGTGAGTGAGCCCACTCCCTTTACTGAGAAGCAACCCCACACATGAAAGGTCTCAGGATGCTTTACTGTTGGCTTGACACAGGACTGATGGTAGCGCTCACCTTGTCTTCTCCTGACAAGCTTTTTTCCGGATGCCCCAAACAATCAGAAAGGGGATTCATCAGAGAAAATGACTTTACCCCAGTCCTCAGCAGTCCAATCCCTGTACCTTTTGCAGAATATCAGTCTGTCCCTGATGTTTTTCCTGGAGAGAAGTGGCTTCTTTGCTGCCCTTCTTGACACCAGGCCATCCTCCAAAAGTCTTCGCCTCACTGTGCGTGCAGATGCACTCACACCTGCCTGCTGCCATTCCTGAGCAAGCTCTGTACTGGTGGTGCCCCAATCCCGCAGCTGAATCAACTTTAGGAGACGGTCCTGGCGCTTGCTGGACTTTCTTGGGCGCCCTGAAGCCTTCTTCACAACAATTGAACCGCTCTCCTTGAAGTTCTTGATGATCCGATAAATTGTTGATTTAGATGCAATGGCACGTGTTTCCTTGCAGGTACCATGGTTGACAGAGGAAGAACAATGATTCCAAGCACCACCCTCCTTTTGAAGCTTCCAGTCTGTTATTTAAACTCAATCAGCATGACAGAGTGATCTCCAGCCTTGTCCTCGTCAACACTCACACTTGTGTTAACAAGAGAATCACTGACATGATGTCAGCTGGTCTTTTTGTGGCAGAGCTGAAATCCAGTGGAAATGTTTTTGGGGGGATTCAATTCATTTGCATGGCAAAGAGGGTCTTTGCCATTAATTGCAATCCATCTGATCACTCTTCATGACATTCTGGAGTATATGCAAATTGCCATCATACAAACTGAGGCAGCAGACTTTGAAAATTAATATTTGTGTCATTCTCAAAACTTTTGGCCACGACTGTACACAGACCAGTGTGTCATAACCAATCAGAGCTGCAGTAGGTCGATATGCAAATAGACCATTGCCATACATGGTTCTGTTCCATTTACATTGAACTGGACTATGTTTACAGCATGTACAGCATGAGTGGTGGTGAGTAGGTGAGCTTGTTGAGATCAAAGCGAGAGAGACATGTAGTCACACGTGCACATTTTGTTCATATCATTTGCTAGTTAGTGAGTTATTAGGTTCTAGATCATTTGTAGTCAGCAGCAGGGTAGTGATTGAGCACAAAACATGTACATTTCTAGACATCTAAAGAGCCTTTTTTTGTTTTAAAGGGGCAGTGCTGTATTTTGAGACAGGCTTGAATAATCTAAGTAGCCAGTAGGCAGAATAAGTAGCCAATAGGCAGAGGGAAGCATAATTTGTCTGATTCTCTGTAATAATGGTATGGGAATAATAATGCATTTTATTTTGTAAAGTGGTTTCTTGCATCACACAACTCAACAACATATTGTAGCCTACTTGGCCACTGTGAAAACTGTCATTTAAACAGTAAACGCCGGCTGGAAGTTTTACAGAATGTTAACAATGTTCAAGTTTGCGCTCAGCAGACCAGAAATTTGCTCAACGCCTACATTTTTTTGAGGGAACATTGCCTGCATGTCTAGTTCACTTTAGTTTGATTGATTGATTTTACTACTTGAATCAGGATAGTTTTCTAGCACGTTACTGACTACTGTATAACTGTTCAATACTGGTTAGTTTAGTAGAATGCCTCCTCAGAATCACAGACACAGAGGTATGGAATGTTTGGTCCCAAAGCTTCAGGAATCATGTAGAAAATATTATACATTCAAACTTCTGAAGTAAATAATTGTCCAAAAGACCTCAAATATCAAAGAAACACAGAGAGAGAGAGAGAGAGAGAGAGTGGGGGGGGGAGGGGGGAGAGAGAGAGGGGAGAGAGAGAGAGAGAGAGAGACAGAGAGACAGAGAGACAGAGAGAGAGAGGGGGGAGGGAGGGAGAGAGGAAGAGAGAGAGAGAGAGAGAGAGAGAGAGAGGGGGGAGGGAGGGAGAGAGGAAGAGAGAGAAAAACAATACTAAGACAGTTGTTCAGTATTTCATACTATACATGGTATGTATAAACAGAAGCATCTGATATTTAGATTCCATCCAAGATCTTTTTGTATTTACACTTTTCCCCACATCAGCCAATATGCACGTGTGTGTGTGTGTGTGTGTGTGTGTGTGTGTGTGTGTGTGTGTGTGTGTGTGTGTGTGTTGGGGCGCCAGTGGACATAGCTGCTCTGCCCAGCCCTTATAGTTATTCCATGTGTCCATGGCAGCAGCTGGTCAGTCCTGTGAGGTTAGAGGTTCTTAGACACTCAGTAGGTCCACATGTGTCTATGCAGGTGCCCCCTACCACAATAAACATCTCTAATTAGTTGACAGCCGTTTTAGTTTAAGGCCACTACCAAAAGAAAGACCAAACACACCTCTAAGGAGAGACTTACGGCCAAACTTTTAAACACCAGAACGCTAAAGGATTTTTTTGTAGTCCTTGTTCTCGCTTTGGATGCCTAAATTACACTTCATTATACTTTATTATACTTCACCTCGCTGCTAACTGAACACATGTAAACACAAACACTGCAGGTCACCGTCCAATGACATCACACGATTATGTGTCCTGTTCCTGTCGCTCCATCTAACAGGGCTTTCACCTCTCTGAGGATCTGGCCAATCTTCTCTCGTTCTCCCGCTATCACAAGGCAGCCATCTCCATTTTCTCCCCCAAGAGACTGTTCTTTCTCTGCCCCCCCTCTCCGTCTCTGTCCTTTCACTCTCTTCCTCTTCTCCTCATCTCCTCTCATCCTTCTCTCACAGTGAGGAAGAGCTCTGGCTGTAGTTTCTCAGGGTCAGCATTTCGTATTTGGGCGGAGGGGACGAGGGCGGGGGCAGACACAGGGTGGACTCTGAGACCGGGGAGCCACTGCCCGACCCCAGCGAATCACGGAAGGGCGAGGGCGGGGTCAGATTCATTAGCTCCTCTTCCAGCTCTGCCCTCCTTAAAGGGGACCCCGCCCCCGCAGTGAGGTGTCGCACTGGAGATGGGGAGGCCTGAGGGTGAGGCAGGGGGTGAGGGTGAGGCTGAGGCTGAGGGAAACGGTGAGGGGAGTGAGGCAGGGGGTGAGGGTGAGGCAGGGGGTGAGGCTGAGGGTGAGGGAGACGGTGAGGAGAGTGAGGCAGGGGGTGAGCGAGGCAGGCGCATCCACCTACGTTGGACTCTACAGGGGGGATGGGCTGGACGTCAGCGTATGTGGTCATGGTGGGGGGGAGGGGGATCTCCCGGGGGAGGAGGAAGGGGTCTGCATGGTGGGAGGGCGTCAGGGTGTGTGTGTGGGCGTGTGTGTGAGAGTGTGTGTGTGAGTGTGTGGGAGACGGGGAGAGCATCATGCTGTTGAGCTCGCTGATGTTGGCAGTGAAACGGTTAACCACGCAGCTGATCTGATCCATCAGAGAACTGTCACACACATCGCCCCCGCCGACAGAACCCCCGGTCAGGTAGCTTGGTACGCCCATGACAAGTGGCTCATCCCTTAGTCCCGCCCCATGCATGCGCTGGCTGACAGTGCTGATTGGTGAAGGGGTCTGAGGCCGGTAGGTGATTGGGTATCTCTCCTCAGGGTATCTCTCCTCTGCCTCTGTGAGTTCATACAAAGTCTTGTCTGCATCAGAGTGGGAGTGGGATAGGGAGGGCAAGGGCATATGGGGGAGCAGGTCAGCACCCCCACTGTAGCGCCCCTCGGGGGTCTTGGAGAAGGGCTTGATGACAGCTGTCTGGTTGTTCTCCTTCCTCTTGATGTGGAACGACAGGCGCTGCCACAGGTGGTTTCCACGGGAACCCCGCTCCGTCTGGGCCCAGGATACTGACTTCCCATTGGAGCTGTAGAGACAGGAAACAGGAAGTGAAAACAGGAAATTAAATAAGTGTGTTTCAGCTGGTCCATATCAGTGTAGAAACCATTTTCTCTATTCCTCCCCTCCATCTCTTCTCTCTCCCAATTGTCAGGTTAATTAGTGTGATTAATCTATGATGGAGCGTCTGATTAAATCATGCTGCTATGGGAGGACTCATATAACCTCAGCACACAGACAACAGGGGGAGAAAGATCCGGAAAGAGGAATGTTTCTGACACATTTGACATTTTATCGTAGTGCGTGCATACATTTTCCATACATTTTCCATACATTTTCCATACATTTTCTCATACTGGTCCCTCGTGAGAATCAAACCCATAATCTTTGTGTTGCAAATGCCATGTTGTACCAACTGAGCCACATGGGACCACATCTTATACTGGTCTGGTTGTAGTCTTGGCAAACGAGACCGTAACCAGCTGACTAAAGAGACTATCTTTTTCTCTTTTCCTTTTGACTCTGTGGAGCAGCACGTTGTCATTTCATATGGCTGGTCACATGGTTGTTCCATTAGAGATGGAGAGCTTGGTCACATGGTTGTTCCATTAGAGATGGAGAGCTTGGTCACGTGGGTTTTCCATTAGAGATGGAGAGCTTGGTCACGTGGTTGTTCCATTAGAGATGGAGAGCTTGGTCACATGGTTGTTCCATTAGAGATGGAGAGCTTGGTCACATGGTTGTTCCATTAGAGATGGAGAGCTTGGTCACATGGTTGTTCCATTAGAGATGGAGAGCTTGGTCACATGGTTGTTCCATTAGAGATGGAGAGCTTGGTCACGTGGTTGTTCCATTAGAGATGGAGAGCTTGGTCACATGGTTGTCCCATTAGAGATGGAGAGCTTGGTCACATGGTTGTTCCATTAGAGATGGAGAGCTTGGTCACATGGTTGTTCCATTAGAGATGGAGAGCTTGGTCACATGGTTGTCCCATTAGAGATGGAGAGCTTGGTCACGTGGGTTTTCCATTAGAGATGGAGAGCTTGGTCACGTGGGTTTTCCATTAGAGATGGAGAGCTTGGTCACATGGTTGTTCCATTAGAGATGGAGAGCTTGGTCACATGGTTGTCCCATTAGAGATGGAGAGCTTGGTCACATGGTTGTTCCATTAGAGATGGAGAGCTTGGTCACATGGTTGTTCCATTAGAGATGGAGAGCTTGGTCACGTGGTTGTCCCATTAGAGATGGAGAGCTTGGCCTTTAGCCCATCCTCTTCCAATTGTTTGTTTTATCTTCCTCTCTCCCTCCTCTTTCTCTCTCTCCCTACTGCCCTCTCTCTCCCTCCCTCTCTCTCTCCCTTCTCTCGCACTCCCCTTTCTCTCTCTCTCTCTCTCTCTCCCTCCCCTTCTCTCTCTCCCCTCTCTCTCTCTCCCTCCCCCTCTCTCCATCTCTCTCTCTTTCTCCACCCCTCTCTCTCTGTCCCCCTTCTCTCTCTCTCCCCTCTCTCTCTCTCCCTCCCCCTCTCTCCATCACTCTCTCTCTCCCCCTCTCTCTCTCTCTGTCCCCCCCCTCTCTCTCTCTCTCTCCCCACTCTCTCTTTCTCCTGGAAAGTGGTCTGCATAATCAGGTATGCGGGTCGGACTCAGGTCAGACAGAGAGAGACAGAGAGAGACAGACTCACAGCGGCTGGGGAAGCATTGACTCAGATGGCCTTCATTGAAATGGCCCTGCACTAAAAAGGCTGTTACTGAAACGGCCCTCAAATGAGATTCACTTAGCGAGCAGTGACCCAGCACCGATCTCTGAAACATTCCTCAGCTAAACTCTACCTCCTGTGTGATCCCAGCCTTTACAGCATCTCTATGTATTCCCTGCGACACACACACACACACACACCTGAGTGTCTCTCCGGCGGAGCCACGTCGCCTCCAGAGGTTGGCCAGGCTGGAGGAGCGGCTGGCGGCCGAGGAGGACTTCCCATCGCCCACATGCATGCGTACTACCGTGCTCGTAGTGAAGGCACTGCGCACGTTACGCTCCGGCTTGGCCAGGATGATATACACCTGGAGAGAGAAAGAGAGACAGACCGAAGAGCTTCATAACCCTTCATAAGCATAGACAGCACACTAGGCACTATATAACACTATTATAACCCTTCACAAACCCCTTATAACCAATACGTTTTTGTTAAAGAGCACAGTTTGAAAGATATGGCAAATATAAATTAAACCGAATGGACATCAGAAACAAGTCCTAAAATGGCAGCTTCATTAAATAGTACCCGCAAAACACCAGCCTCAACGTCAACAGTGAAGAGGCGACTCTGGGATGCTGGCCTTCTAGGCAGAGTTCCTCTGTCCAGTGTCTGTGTTCTTTTGCCCATCTTAATATTTTATTTTTATTGCCTGATCTAAGATATGGATTTTTCTTTGCAACTCTGCCTAGAAGGCCAGCATCCCGGAGTCGCCTCTTCACTGTTGACGTTGAGACTGGTGTTTTGCGGGTACTATTTAATGAAGCTGCCAGTTGAGGACTTGTGAGGCGTCTGTTTCTCAAACTAGACACTCTAATGTACTTGTCCTCCTGCTCAGTTGTGCACCTCCCACTCCTCTTTCTATTCTGGTTAGAGCCAGATTGCGCTGTTCTGTAAAGGGAGTAGTACACAGCGTTGTACGAGATCTTCAGTTTCTTGGCAATTCCTCGCATGGAATAGCCTTCATTTCTCAGAACAAGAATAGACTGACGAGTTTCAGAAAGGTCTTTGTTTCTGGCCATTTTGAGCCTTTAATCGAACCCACAAATACTGATGCTCCAGATACTCAACTAGTCTAAAGAAGGCCAGTTTTATTCCTTCTTTAATGAGAACAACAGTTTTCAGCTGTGCTAACATAATTGCAAAAGGGTTTTCTAATGATCAATTAGCCTTTTAAAATGATCAACTTGGAATAGCATTGGAACAAAGGAGTGATGGTTTCTGATAATGGGCCTCTGTACGCCTATGTAGATATTCCATTAAAAATCAGCTGTTTCCAGCTACAATAGTCATTTACAACATTAACAATGTCTACACTGTACTTCTGATCAATTTGATGTTATTTTAATGGACAAAAATTTTGCTTTTCTTTCATAAACAAGGACATTTCTAAGTGACCCCAAACTTTTGAACGGTAGTGTATGTATATACAGTTGAAGTCGGAAGTTTACATACATACACCTTAGCCAAAAACATTTAAACGCAGTTGCTCACAATTACTGACATTTAATCCTAGTGAAAATTTCCTGTCTTAGGTCAGTTAGGATCACCACTTTATTTTAAGAATGTGAAATGTCAGAATAATAGTAGAGAGAATGATTTATTTCAGCTTTTATTTATTTCATCACATTCCCAGTGGGTCAAAAGCTTACATACACTCAATTAGTATTTGGTAGCATTGCCTTGAAATTATTTAACTTGGGTCAAACATTTCGGGTAGCCTTCCACAAGCTTCCCACAATAAGTTGGGTGAATGTTGGCCCATTCCTCTTGACAGAGCTGGTGTAACTGAGTCAGGATTGTAGGCCTCTTTGTTTGCACACGCCTTTTCAGTTCTGCCCACAAATGTTCTATAGGATTGAGGTCGGGGCTTTGTGATGGCCACTCCAATACCTTGACTATGTTGTCCTTAAGCCATTTTGCCACAACTTTCGAAGTATGCCATTTGGAAGACCCATTTGCGACCAAGCTTTAACTTCCTGACTGATGTCTTGAGATGTTGCTTCAATATATCCACATCATTTTTCTCCTCATGATGCCATCTATTTTGTGAAGTTCACCAGTCAGTCCCTCCTGCAGCAAAGCACCCCCACAACATGATGCTGCCACCCCCGTGCTTCACGGTTGGGATGGTGTTCTTCAGCTTGCCATCCTCCCCCTTTTTCCTCCAAACATAACGATGGTCATTATGGCCTAATAGTTATATTTTTAGTAGAGTAGAGAACATTTCTTCAAAAAGTATGATCTTTGTCCCCATGTGCAGTTGCAAACAGTAGTCTGGCTTTTTTATGGCGATTTTGGAGCAGTGGCTTCTTCCTTGCTGAGCGGCCTTTCAGGATATGTCAATATAGGACTCGTTTTACTGTGGATATAGATACTTTTGTACCTGTTTCCTCCAGCATCTGCACAAGGTCCTTTGCTGTTGTTCTGGGATTGATTAGCACTTTTCGCACCAAAGTACGTTAATCTCTAGGAGATAGAACGCATCTCCTTCCTGAGCAGTATGACCACTGCGTGGTCCCGTGGTGTTTATACTTGCGTGCTATTGTTTGTACAGATGAACGTGGTACCTTCAGGTATTTGGAAATGGTTCCCAAGGATGAACCAGACTTGTGGAGGTGTACAATTTTTTTCTGAGGTCTTGGCTGATTTCTTTTGATTTTCTCATGATATCAAGCAAATATGTACTAAGTTTGAAGGTAGGCCTTGATGATGTCAATTAGCCTATCAGAAGCTTCTAAAGCCATGACATTTTCTGGAATTTTCCAAGCTGTTTAAAACCTGTTAAAGATATGGCAGACATATGCCCCCTTTGGAGGGATTGGGTACCCCTAGTAAACTGAAAAAAAAATCTGTCAAAAATTGCTAATATATGCATATAATAATTATTATTGGATAGAAAACACTCTAAAGCTTCTAAAACCGTTGGAATTATGTCTGTAAGTATAGCAGAACTCACAGGGCAGGCATTCTTCCAAACTAGTTTTTGTGGTCATGAAAGTTGGAGCAACTTTGACGTCATCGCCCCCACCCTTCCCAACCAGTTATGATTCTGGGGAGACTTTCTATGTCTTCCACTAGATGTCCTCATTCAGTAGAGCTTTTAATCGTTCAAATCCCGCGAGAATTGGCCCTATGGGAGTGATTTGAGTAAGTGCCACGAGAAGAAAACCTGTGCGTTAGGGCGCGAATTGGTCACAGCCATTCCTTTGTTCCAGCACTCAAGAGAAGGACAGACGATGGCCGATTGAATTGAAATTTGTTTTGTGTGTTAAAAACATCATAAAGCTTGCTTCTGCACTTAGTTTGACCTGTTTAGTCGACATATAATATGTAATTTTGAAGTTTTGATGCACAACTTTTCCGGACCAGAGGACATTTTGGGTGCATTTCAGCTGATGTTATTAGCAGTAGCTAATACAAAGACGCAAGACTTGAAACCAAACGATGTATTGGGTAAGTATGAAGCCTTCCACAACATTCTGAACGAAGACCATCGAAGGTAAGGGAATATTTATGCTTAAATCTGTGTTTCTGTTGACTCCAACATTACAGAGAAATGTAGCTTGTATCTGAGCGCCGTCTCAGCATATTGAATAGTGTGCGATTTCTGTAACGTTAAAAATAAATGTAACAAAGCGGTTGCATAAAGAAGCAGTGTATCTTTCTAACTATATGTAGAACATGTATATTTAGTCAAAGTTTATGATGTCTATTTACGTTATCTTGCCGCGCTACCTAGATTTCCTGCGGACATTTTTTAGTAATTTCTGACCATGAACTCAATGTAAATGGACATTTCTGGATATAAATGGCATATTATTGAAAAAAAAAATGTACTGTGTAACATGTCCTATTACTGTTATCTGATGAAGATTTTCAAAAGGTTAGTGAATGATTTATTTTTTAATCCTGCGTTTTTTTGATAGCATGTTTTGGCTATTCAAATGAGCTGTGTCTGGTGGTGGTTTGACATAAATATGTACTATGTTTTCGCCGTAAAACATTTTAGAAATCTGACTTGCTGGCTAGATGAACAAGGTGTTTATCTTTCATTTGAGCTATTGGACTTGTTAATGTGTGGAGGTTAAATATTTTTAAGAATATTTTTGCGTTCCATGCGCCACCGTTTCAGCTGAACGTGGGAGGGTTGAGTCCCAATTGGGAACCAATATCTTTAAGAGGTTTTAAAGGCACAATCAACTTAGTGTACGTAAACCTCTGACCCACTGGAACTGTGATACAGTGAATGATAAGTGAAATAATCTGTCTGTAAACAATTGTTAGAAAAATTACTTGTGTCATGCACAAAGTAGATGTCCTAACCGACACGCCAAAACTATAGTTTGTTATAAAGAAATTTGTGAAGTGGTTGAAAAATGAGTTTTAATGACTCTAACCTAAGTGTATGTAAACTTCCAATTTTAACTGTATATTTGCAAAAAATATATATGTGGGGGATTGGAAGTGATGCAGTCAATTACATTGATGGAAGCTACAATCTACCAGCAATATTAAAGCTGATCTACCCCCTAAAAATAAATAAATACAATACAAATAAATAACCTTATAACCAAACACAATCTTCCAAAAAACATTACTTTTCAAGGTCCTCAGTCAAACTCCTTTGTTGTTAAAGCTGAAGTTAGTTTGGCTCCACTTTCTATCTCTAGTGTTGTGTGTCTTACCTTGGGTGCGAACATGCAGCAGAGCGCCACAGTGGCACTGAGGCTGACGCTGAAGCACATGGTGATGATCTTGTAGTTGGAACCGAAGTAGATGGGCACGAAGGCCAGCCAGATGATACAGGTGGTGTACATGGTGAAGGCGATGTACTTGGCCTCGTTGAAGTTGGCTGGGACGTTACGCGTCTTGAAGGCGTAGAAGGTGCAGCTCAGGATCAGCAGGCCATTGTAACCCAGTGGCGCCACCACGCCCAGGTTGGTGGTGTAACAGATGAGGTTGACCTGCCGGATGCTGGGGTAGTCGTGGATCACCTGCAGGTAGTAAAGCCATCAGTGTGTCACGTTGGCATGAAGGATCGGGAGACAGGCGCAGGAATGCGTAATAGGGTTTTTTATTTTACCCAAATTACGGCGTGCCATGTAAAGGCACGGGGCGAAGACCAAACAAGCACTATACAAAAACACAGGGTTGAAACTCAAACAAAAGAGCGAGGAGTACCTCGAATAAATAACACTAGCGCACAATGATTATCACACGGGATGAGACCCGTAATCATCTGTGCAATCCACAAGGGCAGGAAAGCCCAAAACACATAGCACAGGTACTCACACATACCAACGGACATTGTAACAATAACAGCACCATAGTGAATAAAGGGCACATAAACTCAGCAAAAAAATAAACGTCCCTTTTTCAGGACCCTGTCTTTCAAAGATAATTCGTAAATATCAAAATAACTTCACAGATCTTCATTGTAAAGGGTTTAAACACTGTTTCCCATGCTTGTTCAATGAACAATAAACAATGAATGAACATGCACCTGTGGAACGGTCATTAAGACACTAACAGCTTACAGAGGGTAGGCAATTAAGGTCGCAGTTATGAAAACTTAGGACACTAAAGAGGCCTTTCTACTGACTTTGAAAAACACCAAAATAAAGATGCCCAGGGTCCCTGTTCATCTGTGTGAACGTGCCTTAGGGAGGCTGCAAGGAGGCATGAGGACAGCAGATGTGGCCAGGGTCCCTGCTCATCTGTGTGAACGTGCCTTAGGCATGCTGCAGGGAGGCATGAGGACAGCAGATGTGGCCAGGGTCCCTGCTCATCTGTGTGAATGTGCCTTAGGCATGCTGCAAGGAGGCATGAGGACAGCAGATGTGGCCAGGGTCCCTGCTCATCTGTGTGAACGTGCCTTAGGCATGCTGCAAGGAGGCATGAGGACAGCAGATGTGGCAGGGGAAATAAATTGCCATGTTCGAACTGTGAGACGCCTAAGACAGCGCTACAGGGAGACAGGACGGACAGCTGATCGTCCTCGCAGTGGCAGACCACAGGTACAGGATGGCAACAACAACTGCCCGAGTTACACCAGGAACGCACAATCCCTCCATTTGTGCTCAGACTGTCCTCAACAGGCTGAGAGAGGCTGGACTGAGGGCTTGTAGGCCTGTTGTTAGGCAGATCCTAACCAGACATCACCGGCAACAACATGCCTATGGCCACAAACCCACCGTCGTTGGACCAGACAGGACTGGCAAAAAGTGCTCTTCACTGATAAGTCGCGGTTTCGTCTCACCAGGGGGTGATGGTCGGATTCGCGTTTATCGTCGAAGGAATGAGCGTTACACAGAGGCCTGTACACTGGAGCGGGATCGATTTGGAGGTGGAGGGTCCGTCATGGTCTGGGGCGGTGTGTCACAGTATCATCGGACTGAGCTTGTTGTCACTGCAGGCAATCTCAATGCTGTGCGTTACAGGGAAGACATCCTCCTCCCTCATGTGGTACCCTTCCTGCAGGCTCATCCTGACATGACCCTCCAGCATATCAATGCCACCAGCCATACTGTTCGTTCTGTGTGTGATTTCCTGCAAGACAGGAATGTCAATGTTCTGCCATGGCCAGCGAAGAGCCTGGATCTCAATCACATTGAGCAGGTCTGGGACCTGTTGGATCGGAGGGTGAGGTCTAGGGCCATTCCCCCCAGAAATGTCCGGGAACTTGCAGGTGCCTTGGTGGAAGAGTGGGGTAACATCTCACAGCAAGAATTGGCACATCTGGTGCAGTCCATGAGGAGGAGATGCACTGCCGTACTTAATGCAGCTGGTGGCCACACCAGATACTGACCGCTTTGTTCAGGGACACATTATTCCATTTCTGTTAGTCACATGTCTGTGGAACTTGTTCAGTTTATGTCTCAGTTGTTGAATCTTGTTATGTTTATACAAATATTTACACGTTTTTGTTCCCAGTTTGTTACTCCCCTGCTCCAACATAAATGCAGTTGACAGTGAGAGGGCGTTTCTTTTTTTGCTGAGTTTATATACAAACACAATCAGTGGGAATAGGGGCCAGGTGTGCGCAATGAAAGTTCCAGAGGGATCCGTGACACAGTGTCAGCATGTACGTACTGTAAACACACACACACACACACACACACACACACACACACACACACACACACACACACACACACACACACACACAGTGGGCACACACAGTGGGCACAGCCTACCTGTGGGGGTTCCATGAGGAAGAGAGCCACTATGATGCCCAGCTGTAGCAGGATGAGTAGAGAGGCGATGATGAGCTGGGCACATGCAGACATGAACCTGGGCTTCTTTGTACAGATCTTCTTCTTACTGCCAGCCAGGATACGAGCGATACGGTTAGTCTGCAACAACAACAACACAACCAGGATACGAGCGATACGGTTAGTCTGCAACAACAACAACACAACCAGGATACGGTTAGTCTGCAACAACAACAACACAGCCAGGATACGAGCGATACGGTTAGTCTGCAACAACAACAACACAACCAGAATACGGTTAGTCAACAACAACAACAACACAACCAGGATACGGTTAGTCAACAACAACAACAACACAACCAGGATACGGTTAGTCAACAACAACAACAACACAACCAGGATACGGTTAGTCTGCAACAACAACAACACAACCAGGATACGGTTAGTCTGCAACAACAACAACAACACAACCAGGATACGGTTAGTCTGCAACAACAACAACACAACCAGGATACGGTTAGTCTGCAACAACAACAACACAACCAGGATACGGTTAGTCAACAACAACAACAACACAACCAGGATACGGTTAGTCTGCAACAACAACAACACAACCAGGATACGGTTAGTCTGCAACAACAACAACACAACCAGGATACGGTTAGTCAACAACAACAACAACACAACCAGGATACGGTTAGTCTGCAACAACAACAACACAACCAGGATACGGTTAGTCAACAACAACAACAACACAACCAGGATACGGTTAGTCTGCAACAACAACAACACAACCAGGATACGGTTAGTCTGCAACAACAACAACACAACCAGGATACGGTTAGTCAACAACAACAACAACACAACCAGGATACGGTTAGTCTGCAACAACAACAACACAACCAGGATACGGTTAGTCTGCAACAACAACAACACAGCCAGGATACGGTTAGTCTGCAACAACAACAACACAACCAGGATACGGTTAGTCTGCAACAACAACAACACAACCAGGATACGGTTAGTCTGCAACAACAACAACACAACCAGGATACGGTTAGTCTGCAACAACAACAACACAACCAGGATACGGTTAGTCTGCAACAACAACAACAACACAACCAGGATACGGTTAGTCTGCAACAACAACACAACCAGGATACGGTTAGTCTGCAACAACAACAACACAGCCAGGATACGGTTAGTCTGCAACAACAACAACACAACCAGGATACGGTTAGTCTGCAACAACAACAACACAGCCAGGATACGGTTAGTCTGCAACAACAACAACAACACAACCAGGATACGGTTAGTCTGCAACAACAACAACACAACCAGGATACGGTTAGTCTGCAACAACAACAACACAACCAGGATACGGTTAGTCTGCAACAACAACAACACAACCAGGATACGGTTAGTCTGCAACAACAACAACAACACAACCAGGATACGGTTAGTCTGCAACAACAACAACACAACCAGGATACGGTTAGTCTGCAACAACAACAACACAACCAGGATACGGTTAGTCTGCAACAACAACAACACAACCAGGATACGGTTAGTCTGCAACAACAACAACACAACCAGGATACGGTTAGTCTGCAACAACAACAACACAACCAGGATACGGTTAGTCTGCAACAACAACAACACAACCAGGATACGGGCGATACGGTTAGTCTGCAACAACAACAACAACACAACCAGGATACGGTTAGTCTGCAACAACAACAACACAACCAGGATACGGTTAGTCTGCAACAACAACAACACAACCAGGATACGAGCGATACGGTTAGTCTGCAACAACAACAACAACACAACCAGGATACGGTTAGTCAACAACAACAACAACAACACAACCAGGATACGGTTAGTCTGCAACAACAACAACAACACAACCAGGATACGGTTAGTCTGCAACAACAACAACACAACCAGGATACGGTTAGTCAACAACAACAACAACACAACCAGGATACGGTTAGTCAACAACAACAACAACAACACCACCAGGATACGAGCGATACGGTTAGTCTGCAACAACAACAACAACACAACCAGGATACGGTTAGTCTGCAACAACAACAACACAACCAGGATACGGTTAGTCTGCAACAACAACAACACAACCAGGATACGGTTAGTCTGCAACAACAACAACACAACCAGGATACGAGCGATACGGTTAGTCTGCAACAACAACAACAACACAACCAGGATACGGTTAGTCTGCAACAACAACAACACAACCAGGATACGGTTAGTCTGCAACAACAACAACACAACCAGGATACGGTTAGTCTGCAACAACAACAACACAACCAGGATACGGTTAGTCTGCAACAACAACAACACAACCAGGATACGGTTAGTCTGCAACAACAACAACACAACCAGGATACGGTTAGTCTGCAACAACAACAACACAACCAGGATACGAGCGATACGGTTAGTCTGCAACAACAACAACAACACAACCAGGATACGGTTAGTCTGCAACAACAACAACAACACAACCAGGATACGGTTAGTCTGCAACAACAACAACACAACCAGGATACGGTTAGTCTGCAACAACAACAACACAACCAGGATACGGGCTATACGGTTAGTCTGCAACAACAACAACACAGCCAGGATACGGGCTATACGGTTAGTCTGCAACAACAACAACACAGCCAGGATACGAGCTATACGGTTAGTCTGCAACAATAACAACACAGCCAGGATACGGGCTATACGGTTAGTCTGCAACAACAACAACAACACAACCAGGATACGGTTAGTCTGCAACAACAACACAACCAGGATACGGTTAGTCTGCAACAACAACAACACAGCCAGGATACGGTTAGTCTGCAACAACAACAACACAACCAGGATACGGTTAGTCTGCAACAACAACAACACAGCCAGGATACGGTTAGTCTGCAACAACAACAACAACACAACCAGGATACGGTTAGTCTGCAACAACAACAACACAACCAGGATACGGTTAGTCTGCAACAACAACAACACAACCAGGATACGGTTAGTCTGCAACAACAACAACACAACCAGGATACGGTTAGTCTGCAACAACAACAACAACACAACCAGGATACGGTTAGTCTGCAACAACAACAACACAACCAGGATACGGTTAGTCTGCAACAACAACAACACAACCAGGATACGGTTAGTCTGCAACAACAACAACACAACCAGGATACGGTTAGTCTGCAACAACAACAACACAACCAGGATACGGTTAGTCTGCAACAACAACAACACAACCAGGATACGGTTAGTCTGCAACAACAACAACACAACCAGGATACGGGCGATACGGTTAGTCTGCAACAACAACAACAACACAACCAGGATACGGTTAGTCTGCAACAACAACAACACAACCAGGATACGGTTAGTCTGCAACAACAACAACACAACCAGGATACGAGCGATACGGTTAGTCTGCAACAACAACAACAACACAACCAGGATACGGTTAGTCAACAACAACAACAACAACACAACCAGGATACGGTTAGTCTGCAACAACAACAACAACACAACCAGGATACGGTTAGTCTGCAACAACAACAACACAACCAGGATACGGTTAGTCAACAACAACAACAACACAACCAGGATACGGTTAGTCAACAACAACAACAACAACACCACCAGGATACGAGCGATACGGTTAGTCTGCAACAACAACAACAACACAACCAGGATACGGTTAGTCTGCAACAACAACAACACAACCAGGATACGGTTAGTCTGCAACAACAACAACACAACCAGGATACGGTTAGTCTGCAACAACAACAACACAACCAGGATACGAGCGATACGGTTAGTCTGCAACAACAACAACAACACAACCAGGATACGGTTAGTCTGCAACAACAACAACACAACCAGGATATGGTTAGTCTGCAACAACAACAACACAACCAGGATACGGTTAGTCTGCAACAACAACAACACAACCAGGATACGGTTAGTCTGCAACAACAACAACACAACCAGGATACGGTTAGTCTGCAACAACAACAACACAACCAGGATACGGTTAGTCTGCAACAACAACAACACAACCAGGATACGAGCGATACGGTTAGTCTGCAACAACAACAACAACACAACCAGGATACGGTTAGTCTGCAACAACAACAACAACACAACCAGGATACGGTTAGTCTGCAACAACAACAACACAACCAGGATACGGTTAGTCTGCAACAACAACAACACAACCAGGATACGGGCTATACGGTTAGTCTGCAACAACAACAACACAGCCAGGATACGGGCTATACGGTTAGTCTGCAACAACAACAACACAGCCAGGATACGAGCTATACGGTTAGTCTGCAACAATAACAACACAGCCAGGATACGGGCTATACGGTTAGTCTGCAACAACAACACAGCCAGGATACAGGCGATACGGTTAGTCTGCAACAACAACACAGCCAGGATACAGGCGATACGGTTAGTCTGCAACAACAACAATACAGAGAGAATGAATGAATAAATAGACTTCATAGGGGGAGAGGGGGGAAATCTGAAATAGTGACGTTAAACACAGTCTGTTTGTGAGATCCTTATGTCTAGATGTACAAGGACATGGTAGGTGAAAGAATCAAGGTAAAGAGGGGCTTGATGATGTACCTTGGTGACCAGGGCAGAGTAGCTCATGGCAGGTGACAGGCCTATGCCCAGTCTCTGTAGGTAGCAGTGTGCAGCATGGGGCTTGGCGATGAGACTGAAGGTACACAGATAACC
>NC_092170.1:34662167-34677167 GCF_045791955.1 Oncorhynchus clarkii lewisi
CCTCTGGAAGCAACATCAGCACAGGAACTGTTCATCAGAAGCTTCATGAAATGGGTTTCAATGACCTGGCAGCCGCACACAAGCCTAAGATCACAATGCACAATGCCAAGCGTCGGCTGGAGTGGTGTAAAGCTCCCATTGGACTCTGGAGCAGTGGAAACACTTTCTCTGGAGTGATAAATAACGCTTCACCATCTGGCAGTCCAACGGAAAAATCTGGGTTTGGCAGATGCCAAGAGAACACTACCTGCCCCAATGCATAGTGGCAACTGTAAAGTTTGGTGGAGGAGGCATAATGTTCTAGGGCTGTTTTTCATGGTTCGGGCCCCTTAGTTCCAGTGAAGGGAAATCTTAATGCTTCAGCATACAATGACTTTCTAGATGATTCTGTGCTTCCAACTTTGTGTCAACAGTTTGGGAAAGGCCCTTTCCTGCTTCCGCATGACAATGCCCCGTGCACAATGCAAGGTCCATACAATAAATGGTTTGTCGAGATCGGTGTGGAAGAACTTGACTAGCCTGCATAGAACCCTGACCTCAACCCCATCGAACAGCTTTGGGATGAATTGGAACACCGACTGCGAGCCTAATCTCCCAACATCAGTGCCCAACCTCCCTAATGCTTGTGACTGAAAGGAAGCAAGTCCCCACAGCAATGTTCCAACATCTAGTGGAAAGGTTTCCCAGAAGAGTGGAGGCTGGTATAGCAGTGAAGGGGGGACCAACTCCATATTAATGCCCATGATTTTGGAATGAGATGTTTGACGAGCAGGTGTCCACATACTTTTGGTCATGTAGTGTACATGGGATGAGATCATCACAGCCAGTGTCCAATTGAGACACGCACGCACGCACACACACACGCACGCACAAACAAACACACACACACACGCATATACACACACACACATATACACACACGCACACACAAACATATACACACACACACACAAACATATACACACACACATACACATATACACACACGCACACACATACACGTACCGGCCAGGTGAGTCTCCGTTCTCGTCAAACAGGATGCCCTCTCCAGACACGCCTGTGAAGTTGGTCTTCATCAGGAAGTCCAGCAGTGTAGCGCCATCTATTGGTCTCATTGCGTCACACAGCCCCTGGATCACAATCATCATCATCATCACCATTATCACTAGCATCATCATCAACATTATCATCCTCTTCATCCTCACCATCCTCATCATCCTCACCATCATCCTCATCCTCACCATCCTATATCAACAATAATAGTGACAGTAGGTTGTCTTTATTCCAGTCCAGTAGCACCCACCTGATAGCCTGGGCACAGTGAGCGCTGCATGTTATGGAGCCCATAGGCCATGGAGTAGATGGCATTGATCACAAAGCCCATCTTAGTGTCCTGGGCATACTGCTGTCGCAATGACTCCCGCTCTGGGAGAGAACCAGAGAGGAGAAAGACAGAAAAAGAGAGGATGGGAAGATGGAGGGAGGGAGGGGAAGAGATGGAGGGAGGGAGGGAAGTACGGAAGGAAGGTGAAGATGATGGGAGGGAGGGAGGGAAGTACGGAAGGAAGGGGAAGATGATGGGAGGGAGGGAGGGAGGGGAGGGAGGGAGGGGAGGGAGGGGAGGGAGGGAGGGAGGGGGAAGATGACGGGAGGGAGGGAGGGGAAGAGGGAAGTTAGAAGGAAGAGGAAGATGACGGGAGGGAGGGAGGGAGGGAGGGAGGGAGGGAGGGAGGGAAGTACAGAAGGAAGGGGAAGATGATGGGAGGGAGGGAGGGAAGTACAGAAGGAAGGGGAAGATGATGGGAGGGAGGGAGGGAGGTACAGAAGGAAGGGGAAGATGATGGGAGGGAGGGAGGGAGGGAGGGAGGGAGGGAGGGAGGGAGGGAGGGAGGGAGGGAGGGAGGGAGGGAGGGAGGGAGGGAGGGAAGTACGGAAGGAAGGGGAAGATGACGGGAGGGAGGGAGGGAGGGAAGTACAGAAGGAAGGGGAAGATGATGGGAGGGAGGGAGGGAGGGAGGGAGGGAGGGAGGGAGGGAGGGAGGGAGGGAGGGAGGGAGGGAGGGAGGGAGGGAGGGAGGGAGGGAGGGAGGGAGGGAGGGGAAGAGGGAAGTACAGAAGGAAGAGGAAGATGAAGGGAGGGAGGGGGGTGATGTAGGGAGAAGGATAAGGATGGAGGGAGGGAGAAAGAGACCAATTAGAACAACCTGTATCTAATATTATGAAACACCGCCTGCTTTTTGGTAATAATAAATGTGTCTCCACATTATACCTTGATCTAAAGGTACATTGGAACGGGAAACGATCTCTTCATAAATATGGTATGGGACAGTGGCATCTATGCCACTATGCTCTTGTCTTTATTTTCCTGCGGTATGGGACAGTGGCATCTATGCCACTATGCTCTAGGCTTCTAACGAAGACCATGATCTTAATTCAACCGGCCAGTGGGATTGTTTTTTGAGAGGGTGAGACAACCGTGACGTTTTGCCAAATGTATACACTTTCCTGGTCCGGATTTGTTTACACTTCAAGGATGTCCGTACATTATGCATTTTCGACTACCTCCAGAGGTGGTCAGGAATATCTAATCACAATCAGTTAACAATGCATTTTATGATCTGTCGACAAATGTGGGCACAATCAGAATGTGGACAAAATCAGGACAACAGACGCATGTTAGAACCAGGTATAAACGGGGCTTCTGTCTCATCTTGTTCAGTTCATTACACTTCCCCCTTTTTCATTAGAATACATGAATCCCTTTGAAGCAATCACACTGGCAGTTTTACATATGAATGGTGAAAGATGAAGAGAGAGAGAGAGAGAGAGAGAAGAGAGAGAGAGGAGAGAAGAGAGAGATAGGAGAGAGAGAGAGGAGAGAGAGAGAGAGAGGAGAGAGAGAGAGAGACCCCTACCAGACCACTGCACCACCAAGGAGCCCCAGGCCCCCTCAATGCCACACCAGACCCAGCGCACCCCACAGACCCCACCCACCACGAAAGCATCACCACTTCCACCGGCTTAGCCAGACTGGACCGGGCCCAGCCTACTACCCCGCACCAGACCACCACCCCTACCAGACAAGAGAGGAAGCCCCACGGCCCAGAACTGGCCCTCCTCCACTCCACAGGGCCCAACAGCAGGACCAGCGCAGCTACACAGAGGTCGTCCGAGGACAGGTGAACCCTGTAGGATTAAGTGAGATTAAACAGCTCCTCCAATACATCTGCACTAAACTGCACTAAACACACACGGACGCATGCACACACACACACACACACACACACAGTCAGCATGTGGAACATTCAGTGCCTAAACTCATCAACCCATCAGTTAGCGTGTGGAACATTCAGGGCCTAAACTCATCAACCTATCAGTCAGCATGTGGAACATTCAGGGCCTAAACTCATCAACCTATCAGTTAGCATGTGGAACATTCAGGGCCTAAACTCATCAACCTATCAGTTAGCATGTGGAACATTCAGGGCCTAATCTCATCAACCTATCAGTTAGCATGTGGAACATTCAGGGCCTAAACTCATCAACCTATCAGTGAGCATGTGGAACATTCAGGGCCTAATCTCATCAACCTATCAGTTAGCATGTGGAACATTCAGGGCCTAAACTCATCAACCTATCAGTGAGCATGTGGAACATTCAGGGCCTAATCTCATCAACCTATCAGTTAGCATGTGGAACATTCAGGGCCTAAACTCATCAACCTTTGGACTGAAGAGTTTAGCACTGGAGTTCAACAAAAATCTTAAAGATGTCATCATTCTGCAGGAGACATGGTGTAAGGCTGACACAGAAACACAGCTCTGTCAATAGAGGGAGAGACTCTGGAGGACTGATCATTTGGTACAAATCCGAACTACAACATCTAATTGAAAAAATAACTTGTACTGACAGAAAAATACGTGTTACTTTGCGCAATATATGTCCCCCCTCAGAATCACCATATTACTCAGAGGAGATCTCCCCCCTCAGAATCCCCATATTACTCAGAGGAGATCTCCCCCCCCCCCCCCCCTCAGAATCCCCACATTACTCAGAGGAGATCCCCCCCCCTCAGAATCCCCATATTACTCAGAGGAGATCCCCCCCCCCCCTCAGAATCCCCATAATACTCAGAGGATATCTCCCCCCTCAGAATCCCCATATTACTCAGAGGAGATCTCCCCCCCTCAGAATCCCCATATTACTCAGAGGAGATCTCCCCCCTCAGAATCCCCATATTACTCAGAGGAGATCTCCCCCTCAGAATCCCCATATTACTCAGAGGAGATCTCCCCCCTCAGAATCCCCATATTACTCAGAGGAGATCTCCCCCCTCAGAATCCCCATAATACTCAGAGGAGATCTCCCCCCTCAGAATCCCCATAATACTCAGATGAGATCTCCCCCCTCAGAATCCCCATATTACTCAGAGGAGATCTCCCCCCTCAGAATCCCCATATTACTCAGAGGAAATCTCCCCCCCCCCCCCTCAGAATCCCCACATTACTCAGAGGAGATCCCCCCCCCCCCTCAGAATCCCCATATTACTCAGAGGAGATCTCCCCCCTCAGAATCCCCATATTACTCAGAGGAGATCTCCCCCCTCAGAATCCCCATATTACTCAGAGGAGATCTCCCCCACCCTTGAGGAAGAGACATGTCATTTCCAGGCCCAGGGAAATGTGCTCATCTGTGTGGACACAAATGCGCGCACAGGAACACTACCTGATCTAACGAGCACACGAGGGGACAGCTTTATTACAGGCCATAGTGTCTCTAACTGTCTTCATCTCCCCCATAGAAACAGTGACAGCACCGTCAACAACAACGGAAGGGATCTGTTGCAGCTCTGTAGAAGCCTGGGTCTGTACTTTGTCAATGGTAGGTTACGGGGGGACTCTTTGGGGAGATTCACCTACTGCTCACCTCTTGGCCACAGACCATATGATTACAGACATTGATCCTTTCTCTCCCAAGCTCATTCACTGTCGCTTGACAGTGAACACCTCTGTCTGATCACAGCCAAATTACATTGTTCCTCAAAAGAACAGACATGGAAACAACCACACATTCACAGCCCAGTAAGCTGTACAACAGACATTCACAGCCCAGTAAGCTGTACAACATCAGACATTCACAGCCCAGTAAGCTGTACAACATCAGACATTCACAGCCCAGTAAGCTGTACAACATCAGACATTCACAGCCCAGTCAGCTGTACAACATCAGACATTCACAGCCCAGTAAGCTGTACAACATCAGACATTCACAGCCCAGTCAGCTGTACAACATCAGACATTCACAGCCCAGTAAGCTGTACAACATCAGACATTCATACAGATGGGCCCAAAACAGCACAGAAGAATACCAGAAAGCAACCTGGAACCAAAATATCCAGACACTCTTAGATAACTTTCTGGATACCACATTCACTCACAGTGAAGAAGGCATCAATCTAGCAGTAAAAAACATCAACTATATATTCAGGCAAACGGCAAAAGAAGAACAATTGAAATTGATAAACAACAAAACAAAAAAGATCACAGATGACAACTGTTTTGATGCAGATTGTAAAATTATAAGGAAAAAACTTAGAACACTATCCAACCGAAAGCACAGAGACCCAAATAATGGTGAATTACACCTTCATTACTGTGAGACTTTAACACTCTATAAACGTAACACTCAGAACCAAAACAGCACAGTACAACAGCAAGCAGCTGACACTAATTCAGGAGTCCATAAACACAAACAACTTCTGGCAAAATTGGAAAAAACGTTTTAAAAAAATCGTAACGAGAAATTAGCGATACAAAATGGTGACATATAGACAACCCATTTTAAAACTCTCTACAACACCGTTCAAATTGACACAAACGCAGAACAACGCAGAACAACGCAGAACAACGCAGAACAACGCCAAATTCATGAGGAGTTGAATGGATTAGAAAAAGCTATAAAGGACAAAACATCCACTGGACTCCCCAGTTACTGACCAGGAGCTCTATAAGAAACTAAACTATTACTGACCAGGAGCTCTATAAGAAACTAAACTATTACTGACCAGGAGCTCTATAAGAAACTAAACTATTACTGACCAGGAGCTCTATAAGACACTAAACTATTACTGACCAGGAGCTCTATTAGAAACTAAACTATTACTGACCAGGAGCTCTATAAGAAACTAAACTATTACTGACCAGGAGCTCTATAAGAAACTAAACTATTACTGACCAGGAGCTCTATAAGAAACTAAACTATTACTGACCAGGAGCTCTATAAGAAACTAAACTATTGCTGACCAGGAGCTCTATAAGAAACGAAACTATTACTGACCAGGAGCTCTATAAGAAACTAAACTATTACTGACCAGGAGCTCTATAAGACACTAAACTATTACTGACCAGGAGCTCTATAAGAAACTAAACTATTACTGACCAGGAGCTCTATAAGAAACTAAACTATTACTGACCAGGAGCTCTATAAGAAACTAAACTATTACTGACCAGGAGCTCTATAAGAAACTAAACTATTACTGACCAGGAGCTCTATAAGAAACTAAACTATTACTGACCAGGAGCTCTATAAGAAACTAAACTATTACTGACCAGGAGCTCTATAAGAAACTAAACTATTACTGACCAGGAGCTCTATAAGAAACTTCAGACTCTCAAATTTAAAAAAGCCTGCAGACCTGATGGCATCCTAAATGAGATGCTCAAACTCACTAGTGCAAAATTTCAATTGGCTTAAAACTGTTTAATTTGATCCTGAGTGTAGGTTATTTCCCTGACATCTGGAATCAAGGACTCTTAACCCCAATCTTTAAGAACGGAGACAAATGTGACCCTAACAATTACAGAGGCATTTGTGTGAACAGTAACCTGGGGAAGGTTTTCTGTATTATTATAAATGTAAGAGTTCTAAACTTCCTTAATAAGCACAATGTCTTGAGTAAAAGACTAATTGGATTTATACCAAAACATCGCACAACTGATCATTTTTACACCCTACACATCCTGATAGATAAACATGTCCACCAAAATAATACCAAAATATACACTTGCTTTATCGACTTCCAAAAAGCTTTTGATTCTATATGGCATACAGGACTGTTCTACAAAGTTATTGAAAGTGGTGTAGGGGGTAAAACATGACATAATTAAATCAATGTATACTGGCAATACGTGCAGCATTAAAATTGGTAAGAAAATAACATAATTATTTAACCAGGGGTGGGGCCTTCGTCATGGTTGCAATCTGAGCCCTGCACTCTTCAATATTTACATTAACGAATTGGCCACTATTCGAGAAAAATCCTCAGCCCCTAGTGTTAGTCTCCACAATTCAGAAGTTAAATGCCTACTCTTCGCAGACGACCTATGCCTGCTGTCACCCACAGCACATGGCCTTACAGCAGAGCCTGGACCTGCTAGAGCAGTACTGCCAGACCTGGGCCCTGGCAGTAAACCCCAAAAATACTAAAATTATGATTTTCCAGAAACGATCCAGATCTCAGGGAATTAGACCAAAGTTCTCAATTGGTACAAAATATATAGAGTACTGCTCACACTACAATTACTTAGGTTTAAAAATAAGCTCAACTGGACACCTTAATGAGGCAGTGAATGAACAGAGAGAGAAAGCACGCATTCTACGCCATTAAAAAGCTAATCCAAATTGAAATACCTATTCAAATTTGGCTAAAACTAATTGAATATGTCATTGAACCAATTGCACTTTATGGCAGTGAGGTGTGGGGTCCACTTGCAAAATGAGATTTCATCAAATGGGACAAACACTCCACTGAAACCCTGCATGCAGAGTTCTGTAAGATTCTCCTACATGTCCAGAGGAAAACTACAAACAATGCATGCAGGGCAGAATTAGGCCAATATCCACTAATAATAAAAACTCAAAAAAGAGCAATTAAGTTTTGGAAACATCTAAAATACAGTGACCCCTTCATATCATTACCAAGCCCTGCAATGCCAAGAGCTGAGCAAAGAAAATAGTCCCCTCATCCAGCTGGTTCTGGGGCTGAGTTCACTAACCTGTTCTACTAACACACTGAAGCCTCAGGACCAGAACATCAAATCAATCAGAATAAACCAAATTACAACACAGTCAAAACAAAACTACATTACTTATTAGGAAACACAAGCACAAAGCAAAATGCAGTGATATCTGGCCCTAAATCGACAGTACATCGTGGCTAAATATTTGACCATGGTTACTGATCAAAACCTTAGAAAAACCTTGACAAAGTACAGGCTCAGTGAGCACAGCCTTGCCATTGAGAAGGGTAGACAGAGGAAAACCTGGCTCCCTGTAGAGGAAAGGCTGTGCAACCACTGCACCACAGCAGAACCTGGCTCCCTGTAGAGGAAAGGCTGTGCAGCCACTGCACCACAGCAGAACCTGTCTCCCTGTAGAGGAAAGGCTGTGCAACCACTGCACCACAGCAGAACCTGAGACAGAGCTGCATTTCCTGACAAAATGTAAAAAATATAAAACAATTAGAGAGTGTCATTTCCCCAAATGTGAAACCCTTATTCAAGGTTTCTAAGACCTCTCTGATGAGAATAGGCTACCCGTCCTGTTGGGGGAGGACGCAGAGAGCTGTGGGTTGGCAGTGCACTACATTGCTGCCTGCCATAAGTTGAGGGACAGTGTCTGACAGACCAATCAACCTGCACATGTCCTCTACTGTATGCTTATTGTTATTGTTGAATGTATAGTTATTTTGACACCTGGTTGTTGTTACTGTTGTCCCGTTGACAATTTTGATTCTCATTTTGATTTATTGTTATATTGTAAATATCCAAAATAAGCTTTGGCAATATGTCTATTGTTGTGTCATGCCAATAAAGCGAATTTAATTGGAGAGAGAGAGAGAGAGAGAGAAAGAGAGAGACAGAGAGAAAGTGGGAGAGAGAGAGAGAGAGGGAGAGAGAGAGAGGGAGAGAGAGAGAGAAAGAGAGAGAGATGAGAGAAAGAGAGAGAGAGGGAGAGAGAGAGAGGGAGAGAGAGAGAAAGAGAGAGAGATGAGAGAAAGAGAGAGAGAGAAAGAGAGAGAGAGAGAGAGAGGGAGAGAGAGAGAGGGAGAGAGAGAGAAAGAGAGAGAGATGAGAGAAAGAGAGAGAGAGAAAGAGAGAGAGATATGGAGAGAGACTTTTAGACATAAAGTAGATGTTCCAGGAGTAAAGGAAGGGGGGGGGGTCTGAATTAAAGGACGATCTAAAGCTGCCTGCTCACTTCATATTATTTCTGGAGAAACATGTGATACCTCTGTGATTAGCATAACTATAGCCCTGTGCACACACACAGCGTTCCCAGCTGAATATGCAGATATATGAATGAACAGATAGAGGATTGAATGTGGCGGCAGGCTGAATGAAAGAGCCTCTTTGTCCAGCTGTGTTGAATGGACTGGTCAGATCTGAGAGCTCCGCTCCTACCTGACGTCCTACAATCTCTATTCTCTACTTCATAGCTACATCACTTATGCCAACAAACACACCTGGTTTCCAGAACTGTGTGTGTGTGTGTGTGTGTGTGTGTGTTTGTGTGTGTGTGTGTGTGTGTGTGCGTGCGTGCGTGTGCGTGCGTGCGTGCGTGTGTGTACGTGCATCATGTGTGTGTATACTCACTGTTGCAAGTACGGTTGAACTTGAGGCTCTCCTGTGGGTGTCCCTTCAACCTACAGTGGAAGCGGTGTTGCCAGAACTCAGGGAACCAGGGGTTTCTCAGGTTGTTGTCCGGCCGCAGCTTCAGGTAGTACTCATCAAACCACTTCACATCAGCTGACTGCAGCTTGATGGTGATTCCGCCCGCCGCCTCGCGCACGTACCCATCTGTCACATCGTACCGGTCCGCCCAGCCATCACTGGGACAAGGGGGACAGAAGGGACATAGAAGTTAGACACGATGAATCAACGTTGAAGGGATTTTTAAAGGACTGTTAGAAACATAGTGAAGTCACTGGAAAACAAGAAGGTTGGTCTTAGGTTCTGGAAGTGACGTGTCCATACACAAGGCCTAAGGTGTCCACTGGTTGACGTCTTTGGTTGTTTATGTGCTCTGGCGTCATTTTCTGCTGACTCAATTCTTTATCTGTGTGTTGAAGTAGACATAGAAATTGGAGATTGACAACTTTTTATTTTGTTGCATTTCAAAGAATTTACTCTCCTTTTGTGTCAGTCAGAAATGATAATAATAACCAGTCTAAAACCTGAAAACAGAAAGCAGAGCTCCTGAATGGTTCTCATCACCGGTCCCAGACTGTAATTATGAGTGAAAAGCAGAATCGGTGGTGGTGGAGGAGGCAGGAGGGGTAACCAAGGGTAACGTCACTATTCACCAGCAGAAACACTGTGTGTGTGTGTGTGTGTGTGTGTGTGTGTGTGTGTGTGTGTGTGTGTGTGTGTGTGTGTGTGTGTGTGTGTGTGTGTGTGTGTGTGTGTGTGTAGGCCAGCCAGAAGACTACTTATTGTGTTAAATTACATCTCACTGTAGAGAGATGAGAAGGGATAACACACTCACTCCATAAGTAAGGAAAAACATTTCCATCAGACTGACCACCTCTGCTACTTCCTCTCACCTCAAGAACACACACAGATAATAGAGAGATGGAGAGAGAGATATGGAGTGTGATAGAAAAGATGGAGTGAGATGGAGCGAGATGGAGGGAGACAGAGAGAGATGAGAGAGACGGAGGGAGACAGAGTGAGATGGAGAGAGATGGAGAGAGATGCAGAGATGGAGAGAGATGCAGAGAGAGGGAGATGCAGAGAGATGGAGAGAAATGGAAAGAGATGGAGAGATGGAGAGAGATGCAGAGAGATGGAGAGAGATGGAGAGAAATGGAAAGAGATGGAGAGGGAGAGAGAGATGGAGAGAAATGGAAAGAGATGGAGAGAGATGGAGAGAAATGGAAAGAGAGGGAGAGAGAGATGGAGAGAGATGGAGAGAAATGGAAAGAGATGGAGAGGGAGAGAGAGATGGAGAGAAATGGAAAGAGATGGAGAGAGATGGAGAGAAATGGAAAGAGAGGGAGAGAGAGATGGAGAGAGATGGAGAGAAATGGAAAGAGATGGAGAGGGAGAGAGAGATGTTTTTTTTAAATTATGATTAAAATCCCATTTTCATGTAATCTTTGACAAAATACAAAGACAATGCATATAAACATATACAGTACCAGTCAAAAGTTTAGGCACACCTACTCATTCAAGGGTTTTTCTTTATTTTTACTATCTTCTACATTGTAGAATAATAGTGAAGACATCAAAACTATGAAATAACACATATGGAATCATGTAGTAACCAAAAAAGTGTTAAACAAATATTTTAGATTCCTTGCACACTCTTGTTATTCTCTCAACCAGCTTCACCTAGAATGCCTTTCCAACAGTCTTGAAGGACTTCCCACATATGCTGAGCACTTGTTGGCTGCTTTTCCTTCCCTCTGCGGTCCAACTCATCCCAAACCATCTCAATTGGGTTGAGGTCCGGTGATTGTGATGGCCAGGTCATCTGATTCAGCACTCCATCACTCTCCTACTTGGTCAAATTTCCTTTATACAGATTACACAAAGAGCCCTTATTCCTGTTAAAAAACAAATCATAGTTCCACTAAGCACAAACAAGATGTGATGGCGTATTGCTGCAGAATGTTGTGGAAGCCATGCTGGTTAAGTGTGCCTTGAATTCTAAATAAATCCCAGACAGTGTCACCAGCAAAGCACCTTCACACCATCACACCACCTCCTCCATGCTTCACGGTGGGAACCACACATGTGTAGATCATTCGTTCACCTACTCTGCGTCTCACAAAGACACGCGGTTGGAACCAAAAATATTAAATTTGAACTCATCAGACCAAAGGACAGATTTCCACTGGTCTAATGTCCATTGCTAGTGTGTCTTGGACCAATCAAGTCTCTTCTTATTATTGGTGTCCTTTAGTAATGGTTTCTCTGCAGCAATTCGACCATGAAGTCCTGATTCACGCAGTCTCCTCTGAACAGTTGATGTTGAGATGTGTCTGTTACTTGAACTTTGTGAAGCATTTATTTGGGCTGTAATTTCTGAGACTGGTAACTAATGAACTTATCCTCCTCTGCAGCAGAGGTAACTCTGGGTCTTCCTTTCCTGTGTCGGTCCTCATGAGACCCAGTTTCATCATAGCGCTTGATGGTATTTGCGAACGCAATTGAAGAAACTTTCAGTTCTTTATATTTTTCGTATTGACTGACCTTCATTAATGATGGACTGTTGTTTCTCTGCTTATTTGAGCTGTTCTTGCCACAATATGGACTTGGTCTTTTACCAAATAGGGCTATCTTCTGTATACCACCCCTAACTTGTCACAACACAATTGAATGGCTCAAACACATTAAGAAGGAAAGAAATTCCACAAATCAACTTTTAACAAGGCACACCTGTTAATTGAAATGCATTCCAGGTGACTACCTCGTGAAGCTGGTTGAGAGAATGCCAAACGTGTGCAAAGCTATCAGCAAGGCAAAGTGTGGCTATTTTAAGAATCTCAAATACAATGTAGAAAATGGTCAAAAAGAATGAGTAGGTGTGTCCAAACTTTTGACTGGTACCGTAAACACACACAGACAGACAAGCCAAGGCCACAGATATAATCTAGTCAGTCACAGCCTGACTGACAGGCCCTCCCAAACAACCACAACTCCTCATAGACAGACTCCTGCCCCTCCAACACATACACACACACATGGAAACTTACCCACACATATTGACAACCAGAGGGGAGGAAAGAGGGTATGAGGATGCATATGTGCTTGGATGGTGGGCAGTGGGCAGTGGGCCTATAGTTTAGCAAGGTGGCCAGATGGCATGTTTGGGGCATGCTGACCAGAGCCCAGCCCTGAGTATGGCAGATCTATAGAACATGAGGGTGAAACCACATGAATGGCAATACCAGTCCGTATGATACAGCATTGTCACAATCCAGTTAAACAGATGGAGGAGAAGGGAGAGAGGGGGAGGGTAGAGAGAGAAAGAGGGGGGAGGGGAGAGAGAGAGAGAGAGGGGAAGGGGGAGGAAAGAGAGGGAGAGAGAGAGAGGGAGAGGGGGAGGAAAGAGAGAGAGAGAGGAGGTGGAAAGAGAGAGGGTGTGTGAGAGAGAGAGAGAGAGAGAGAGAGAGAGAAAGGCAGAGAGGGAGAGAGAGTAGAGAATCGAGGTATCACAGAACCGTTCTGTAGGCTAGTCCAAAAGTCCAAGTGGAGCATGCATATCATGTGTGTCATGTATTCTACTCATTCCATCCAGTAAATTATATTCCTTCAGAATTCTACGTGTTCCTACTGTACATGATCACTATGTGTTCTTTCAGAGTTCTGTGAACCAAGCGACAGCCCCAAGCTTCAAGTGTTCAATGGAATGTACTGAATGTGTGTGTTCTGTGCAATCCATCAGGCATTGTATTTCTCATTGCTCTCTCTCTCTCTCTCTCTCTCTCTCTCTCTCTCTCTCTCTCTCTCTCTCTCTCTCTCACTCGCTTTCCTTCGTTCTAGTAAAGGATGCAGAGGAATGAGGGTGAGAGATACAACTATTCTGTCCAGCCAGGACACCCGTGATACAAGTCAGTATCAATTCTTCTGAGGAGGTCGGGAGATGGCGTGGAAACCGGCCTGTTACCTCCAAGTAGGTTGGGGTTTTGCTAGGGTGTGGGCGTAAGCATCTGCCTCTAATTCAAAAGGTTGAAAGTTTGAAAATAGAGATAGAAAGTAGATTTAGGCCAATCACAAACTGTCATCCTTCCTTACCTTAACCATTCAGAGTTAATGCCTAACCTTAACAATTCAGAGTTCATGCATAACCTTAACAATTCAGAGTTCATGCCTAACCGTAACCATTCAGAGTTCATGCATAACCTTAACCATTCATAGTTAATGCCTAACCTTAACCATTCAGAGTTCATGCCTAACCTTAACCATTCAGAGTTCATGCCTAACCTTAACCATTCAGAGTTAATGCCTAACCTTAACCATTCAGAGTTAATGCCTAACCTTAACCATTCAGAGTTCATGCCTAGCCTTAACCATTCAGAGTTCATGCCTAACCTTAACCATTCAGAGTTAATGCATAACCTTAACCATTCAGAGTTAATGTCTAACCTTAACCATTCAGAGTTAATAACCAACATTAAACATTCAGAGTTAATGTCTAACCTTAACCATTCAGACTTCACGCCTTACCTTAACCATTCAGAGTTCATGCCTAACCTTAACCATTCAGAGTTAATGCCTAACCTTAATCATTCAGAATTAATTACCAACCTTAACCATTCAGAGTTAATGCCTAACCTTAACCATTCATAGTTAATGCCTAACCTTAACCATTCAGAATTAATTACCAACCTTAACCATTCAGAGTTTATGCCTAACCTTAACCATTCAGAGTTCATTCCTAACCTTAACCATTCATAGTTAATGCCTAACCGTAACCATTCAGAGTTCATGCACAACCTTAACCATTCATAGTTAATGCCTAACCTTAACCATTCATAGTTAATGCCTAACCTTAACCATTCATAGTTAATGCCTAACCTTAACCATTCAGAGTTAATGCCTAACCTTAACCATTCATAGTTAATAAATAACCTTAACCATTCAGAGTTAATGCCTAACCTTAACCATTCAGAATTAATTACCAACCTTAAACATTCAGAGTTTATGCCTAACCTTAACCATTCATAGTTAATGCCTAACCTTAACCATTCAGAATTAATTACCAACCTTAAACATTCAGAGTTCATGCCTAACCTTAACCATTCAGAGTTAATGCCTAACCTTAATCATTCAGAATTAATTACCAACCTTAAACATTCAGAGTTTATGCCTAACCTTAACCATTCAGAGTTCATTCCTAACCTTAACCATTCAGAGTTCATGCCTAACCGTAACCATTCAGGGTTCATGCATAACCTTAACCATTCAGAGTTCAAGCCTAACCTTAACCATT
>NC_092170.1:34682167-34702167 GCF_045791955.1 Oncorhynchus clarkii lewisi
AGGCTATGCTCACTGAGTCTGTACATAGTCAACGCTTTCCTTAAGTTTGGGTCAGTCACAGTGGTCAGGTATTCTGCCACTGTGTACTCTCTGTTTAAGGCCAAATAGCATTCTAGTCTTCTCTGTTTTTTTGTTAATTCTTTCCAATATGTCAAGAATTATATTTTTGCTTTCTCATGATTTGGATGGGTCTAATTGTGCCCCAGGACCAACGTGCTTAGGGGACTCTTCTCCAGGTCCTTCCCTCTGTAGGTGATGGCTTTGTAGTGGGAGGTTTGGGAATCACTTCCTTTTCTCTCTCTCTCTCTCTTTCTTTCTCTCCATCTGTTTGGCTTTCATCCCAGCAGGTCACACCTGCAGCTCCTCAGAGGCCAAAATAACAGAATACGAAGCCAAGACACACACACACACACACACATTTCACTGCACGTTTTATACCTGCTGTAAACGGCGTATGTGACAAATACAATTAAATTTGATTTGATTTAACACACACACACAAACACACAAACACACTAATGTTTATGCTACCGACACTGTGAAAAATGATAGCTACATAATCATATTGATTGAAAAGGCATTTCACTGCATTGGTTTGTATTAATAATGTCCTTCTCTTACAGGCATGGAGGAAAAATCAGCACTCCTCTATCTCTCCGTCCCTTCCACACACACACACACACACACACACACACACACACACCACACACACACACACACACACACACACACACACACACACACACACACACACACACACCACACACACCACACACACACACACACACTTCTGTGTTGAAAACATGTGCATCTGAAGCCCTCTTCATGTTCATGCCCTCTTCATGTTAGGAGGATCAGATGGGTGGGAGAGAGCACATGAGAAGAGGGTCTGAAGAAACACAGTATGATGGAATGGTCCTTTATGATCACCGCTTACACACACACACACACACACACACACACACACACACACACACACACACACACACACACACACACACACACACACACACACACACACACACACACACACACACTTCTGTGTTGAAAACATGTGCATCTGAAGCCCTCTTCATGTTCATGCCCTCTTCATGTTAGGAGGATCAGATGGGTGGGAGAGAGCACATGAGAAGAGGGTCTGAAGAAACACAGTATGATGGAATGGTCCTTTATGATCACCGCTTACACACACACACACACACACACACACACACACACACACACACACACACACACACACACACACACACACACACACACACACACAGCCTCTAAAGTGAGACCTCTGTGAGGCCTAACAGCACCTGGTTATGCAACTCACTGCGTAGGCGAAGATTGTGATGAGAAGAGGGCTTCATAAGAGGTCCTCAGTGTGTGTCTCTCTCTCTGTTAGAGCGCTGGGCCAGTAACAAAAAGGTGAACAAATCTGTTGCTGTGCACAAGGCCCTTTTAACCCTAATTATTCCAGGGGAACCCCTGTGGGTGTCTCAGGGGAAGCTGGGATATGCAAAAACAAACATATGTCCATTACACACTGTGTAACAGGACAAATACAAATTATTATCTCTATTTCTTCTCTATCTTTCAATCTATATGTGTCCCTCTTTCTCTTACCTACAGTTGAAGTCGGAAGTTTACATACACCTTAGCCAAATACATTTAAACTCAGTTTCACAATTCCTGACATTTAATCCTCCCTGTCTAGGTCAGTTAGGATCACCACTTTATTTTAAGAATGTGACATTTAAATGATCAATTATTTATTTTCAGCTGTTATTTCTGTCATCATATTCCCAGTGGGTCAGAAGTTTACATTCAATCAATTAGTATTTGGTAGCATTGCTTTAAATTGGTTAACTTGGGTCAAATGTTTCGAGTAGCCTTCCACGAGCTTCCCACAATAAGATGGGTGAATTTTGGTGAATTTTGGCCCATTCCTCCAGTTACACCCATTCCTCCTGACAGAGCTGGTGTAACTGAGTCAGGTTTGTAGGCCTCCTTGCTTGCACACGCTTCTTCAGTTCTGCCCACAAATGTTCTATAGGATTGAGGTCAGGGCTTTGTGATAGCCACTCCAATACCTTGACTTTGTTGGTCATTATGGCCAAACAGTTCTATTTGTGTTTCATCAGACCAGAAGGCATTTCTCCAAAAAGTATGATCTTTGTCCCCATGTGCAGTTGCAAATCGTAATCTGGCTTTTTTATGGCGGTTTTGGAGCAGTGGCTTCTTCCTTGCTGAGCGACCTTTCAGGTTATGTCGATATTGGACTCGTTTTAGATACTTTTGTACCTGTTTCCTCCAGCATCTGCACAAGGTCCTTTGCTGTTGTTCTGGGATTGATTTGCACTTTTCACACCAAAGGGCTTTCATCTCTAGGAGAATGTGTACAGACAAACATGGTACCTTCAGGCGTTTGGAAATTGCTCACAAGGATGAACCAGACTTGTGGTGGTCTACAATTTGCCTTGGCTGATTTCTTTTGATTTTCCCTTGATGTCAAGCAAAGAGGCACTGAGTTTGAAGGTAAGCCTTGCAATACATCAATGGGTACACCTCCAATTGACTCAAATTATGTTAATTAGCCTATCAGAAGCTTCTAAAGCCATGACATCATTTTCTGGAATTTTCCAAGCTGTTTAAAGGCACAATCAACTTAGTGTAGGTAAACTTCTGACCCACTGGAATTGTAATACAGTGAATTATAAGTGAAATAATCTGTCCATAAACAATTGTTGGGTAAATTACTTGTGTCATGCACAAAGTAGATGTCCTAACCGACTTACCAAAACTATAGTTTGTTAACAGGAAATTTGTGGAGTGGTTGAAAAACAAGATTTGATTCCAACCTAAGTGTATGCAAACTTCCGACTTCAACTGTATCTCTCTCTCTCTCTCTCTTTCTCTCTCTCTCCTTCATATCAAATGTGTTTGGGATTCCAGGGGCCGTTGTCATGGTTTTCAACCCACGCTCAACATTACGTCTGTCTGTTGTGTATTCTGTTAGTATAATACATACAATACAGAGTCAACCAGGTAGATATGGACTCTTCAGTCACACAACCATCACACTCACTCAGTCAGCAGTCATCAATTCCAACACCTGATATCATCTCTCATCCTATTCCATTATGGTTTAAAAGCTCTCTGTCTCTAATCTATGAATACATTAGTCTCGGAAACCCAGACCTTAGGCAACAGCAGTGACTAGGGTCTGTGATTGACGACATGAATAACATACAGCTGGCGGGTTTTAAGCTTTTTCGTCAGGATAGAACAGCAGCCTCTGGTAAGACAAGTGGTGTATATTTGTAAACAACAGCTGTTGCACGAAATCTAAGAAAGTCTCGAGATTTTGCTCGCTTGAGGTAAAGTATCTCATCATAAGCTGTAGACCACACTATTTACCAAGAGAGTTTTCATCTATATTTTTCGTGGCTGTTTACATACCACCACAAACCAATGCTGGCACTAAGACCTCACTCAGTGAGCTTTATATGGCCATAAGCAAACAGAGGCCTCTCATCCAGAGGCGACATTCCGGGGTCTTTAATGCAGGAAAACTCAAATCCGTTTTATTTCTCATTTCTACCAGCATGTCAAATGTGCAACCAGAGGGGAAAAAACTCTAGCCCACCTTTACTCCACACACAGAGTAACATACAAAGCTCTCACTCGCCCTCCATTTGGCAAATCTGACCATAATTCTATCCTCCTGATTCCTGCTTACAAACCAAAAATTAAGCAGGAAACACCAGTGACTCGGTCAATAAGAAGTGGTCAGATGAAGCAGATGCTAAACTACAGGACTGTTTTGCAGCACAGACTGGAATATGTTCCGGGATTCTTCCGATGGTATTGAGGAGTTTACCACATCAGTCATTGGCTTCGTCAATAAGTGCATCGATGACGTCGTCCCAACAGTGAATGCACGTACATACCCCAACCAGAAGCCATGGATTACAGGCTAAAGGGTAGAGCTGCCGCTTTCAAGATTTCAAGAAATCACGCTTTCAAGAAATCCAGCTATGCCCTCCAACGAACCATCAAACAGTTTAAGCGTCAATACAGGGATATCAGGATAAGGTAAGACCCAGATGCAGACCGTGTCAAAGTAACAATGTTTATTACAGCAACAGAGGCAAAGGTACAGGAAGGCAGGCAGGCCCAGGGTCAGGTCAGGCAGAGGTCGTAAATCCAGATAGGGGCAAAGGTACAGGACGGCAGGCAGGCTCAGTGTCAGGGGCAGGCAGAGTGGTCACACAGGCGGGTTCAGGGTCAGGACAGGGAAGGGTCAAAAACCAGGAGTGCGAGACAAAGAGAGGCTGGGAAAGACAGGAGCTGACAGGACAAACGCTGGTAAGCTTGACAAACAAGACGAACTGGCAACAGACAAAATTAAAACACAGGTATAGGTGTACAGTGGATAATGGGGAAGATGGGCGACACCTGGATGGGGGTGGAGACAAGCACAAAGACAGGTGAAGCAGATCAGGGCGGAGACAAGGACTAAGATTGAATCGTACTACAGAGGCTCCGACACTCATTGGATGTGGCAGGGCTTGCAAACTATTACAGGGAAACACAGCCGCGAGCTGCCCAGTGACACAAGCCTACCAGACGAGCTTATTTACTTCTATGCTTGCTTCGAGGCAAGTAACACTGAAGCATGCATGAGTGCATCAGCTGTTCTGGATGACTTTGTGATCACACTCTCCCTAGCCCATGTGAGTAAGACCTTTAAACAGGTCAACATTCACAAGGCCGCAGGGCCAGACGGATTACCAGGACGTGTACTCTGAGAATGCGCTGACCAACTGGCAAGTGTCACTGACATTTTCAATCTGTCCCTGACTCAGTCTGTAATACCAACATGTTTCAAACAGACCACCACAGTCCCTGTGCCCAATAACAATCAGGTAACTACCGACCCATAGCACACATCTGTAGCTATAAAGTGCTTTGAAAGGCTGATCATGGCTCACATCAACACCATTATCCCAGAAACCCTAGACCCACTCCAATTTGCATACCGCCCCAATAGATCCACAGATGATGCAATCTTTATTGCACTCCACACTGCCCTTTCCCACCTGGACAAAAGGGACACCTATGTGAGAATGCTATTTATTGACTACAGCTCAGCGTTCAACACCATAATGCCCTCAATGTTCATCACTAAGCTAAGGACCCTGGGACTAAACACCTCCCTCTGCAACTGGATCCTGGACTTCCAGACGGGCCGCCCCCAGGTGGTGAGGATAGGTAACAACACATCTGCCACACTGATCCTCAACACGGGGGCCCCTCAAGGGTGCGTGCTCAGTCCCCTGATGTACTCCCTGTTCACTCATGACTGCATGGCCAGGCACGACTCCAACACCATCATCAAGTTTGTCGATGACTCAACAGTGGCAGGTCTGATCACCAACAACGATGAGACAGCTTATAAAGAGGAGGTCTGAGACCTGGCCGTATGGTGCCAGGACAACAACCTCTCCCTCAAAGTGATCAAGACAAAGGAGATGATTGTGGACTACAGGTAAAGGAGGACCGGGTCCACCCCCATTCTCATCGATGGGGCTGCAGTGGAGCAGGTTGACAACTTCAAGTTCCTTGGTGTCCACATCACCAACAAACTATCATGGTCCAAACAGACTAAGACAGTCGTGAAGAGGGCACGACAAAGCCTATTCTGAAAAGATTTGGCATGGGTCTTTAGATCCTCAAAAGGTTCTACAGCTGCACCATTGAGAGCATGTGGTTGCATCACTGCCTGGTATGGCAACTTCTCGGCCTCCGACCGCAAGGCACTACAGAGGGTAGTGCGTACGGCCCAGTACATCACTGGGGCCAAGCTTTCTGCCATCTAGGACCTCTATACCAGGCGGTGTCAGAGGAAGGCCCTAAAAACTGTCAAAGACCCCAGCCACCCCAGTCATAGACTTTTCTCTCTGCTACCGCATGGCAAGCGGTAACGAAGCGCCACGTCTAGGTCCAAAAGGCTTCTTAAACAGCTTCTACCCCCAAGCCATAAGACTCCTGAGCAGTTAATCAAAGGGCTACCCAGACCCCTCTTTTACACTGCTGCTACTCTCTGTTTATAATCTATGTATGGTCAATTTAACTCTACCTACATGTACTGTACATATTATCTCAATTACCTTGATTAACCGGTGCCCCCTGCCCCCCGTATATAGCCTCACTATTATTATTTTACTGCTGCTGTTTAGTTATTTGTTACCCTTATTATAAATGTTTTACTCAACATGTTTGTCTTCTTAACTTCTTAAAGCATTATTGGTTAAGGGCTTGTAAGTAAGCACTTCCCTGTTAGGTCTACACCTGTTGTATTCGGTGCATGTGACAAATGGCTAGCTCACAGCCCCAAGCCACACCATTGGTCAGGAAATTGTGTATTTCCAGTACAGTTACTGGTGTGAATCTGAGAACCGCAAAAAAAGCAACACTGTTGTTTTTACTGTTGCTATTTTCGATATTGCCAGTCTATTCACTTTTGATGGCAAATGAAGCTTATTGAATTTAACTGAAAATGACATGACTTAAGGCCACACACACATACTGTACACACATACACACGCACACATGGTTACAGGCCTCTTACCAAACTAGAAACTAGGCTGGCAACTATCTGGCTGCTATGGTAACCTGGCAGACATTCCACAGCCCCAGACAAACATCTGCTGCTCACAGCAACACACAGACACACATCAGAAAGTAGACAAAGTAAGAACATACAGTACACACTCTGTCCCTAAAGACCTAATCTCCCCAAAACACCTCCACCATCCACCCAAACCACCTCCACCATCTACCTAAACCACCTCCACCATCAACCCAAACCACCTCCACCATCAACCCAAACCACCTCGGCCATCAACTAAAACCACCTCGACCATCTACCATAACCACCTCCACCCCCACCATCAACCCAAACCACCTCAACCATCAACCCAAACCACCTCCACCATCCGCCCAAACCACCTCCACCATCTACGCAAACCACCTCCACCATCAACCTAAACCATCTACCCAAAACACCTCCACCATCTACCCAAACCACCTCCACCATCTAACCAAACCACCTCCACCATCAACCTAAACCATCTACCCAAACCACCTCCACCATCTACCCAAACCACCTCCACCATCTAACCAAACCACCTCCACCATCAACCTAAACCATCTACCCAAACCACCTCCACCATCTAACCAAACCACCTCCACCATCAACCCAAACCACCTCCACCATCCGCCCAAACCACCTCCACCATCAACCCAAACCACCTCCACCATCCACCCAAACCACCTCCACCATCTACGCAAACCACCTCCACCATCTACCCAAACCACCTCCACCATCTAACCAAACCACCTCCACCATCAACCTAAACCATCTACCCAAACCACCTAAACCATCTACCCAAACCACATCCACCATCTACCCAAACCACCTCCACCATCCACCCAAACCACCTCCACCATCTACCCAAACCACCTCCACCATTCACCCAAACCACCTTCACCATCTACCCAAACCACCTCCACCATCTACCCAAACCCCAACTGTCACCAAGCAGCTATGGTTCACTACCGAATTCCACTCTCCAACAGCCCCCACTGATTGCCAAACACACAACCCATTAGACACATAAGCATAAAGTCTTATTTCCAAATATCTTTACTGGCAGCTGAGCACCATGTCTGCCTGATGAGCCAGCTAGCACAGAGCCAGTGAGAAGTTCAATTTGACCTCTCACCCTTTAGAAGTGAAAAGGGAAGTGTTCTATTCACATGGCATAAATGGGTTTGCTTGGGGGGGACGAAGCAGGGGAGAGGTGGTATAACCTCTACAGAAAAACTTGTAGGAAATGTTATAACTAGGGTTTCAAAGGGAGGGTATATTAATGGAAACGTTCAAAGTTTACCAGTAAACTACCAGAATTTTGGTATCTTTCAACGATTTTATGTCATCTATCACAATACATCTAGTGGGGCGGCAGGTAGCCTAGTGGTTAGAGCGTTGGGCCAGTAACCGAAAGGTTGCTAGATTGAATCCCCGAGCCGACCTGTCGTTCTGCTCCTGAACAAGGCAGTTAACCCACTGTTCCCCGGTAGGCCGTCATTGTAAATAAGAATTTGTTGTCTAGTTGAATGTGAAAAACAGTGGCCTTTTTGGGGACTTCAGATTCCCCCCAAAAATTATTTAACTAGGAAAGTCAGTTCCGAACAAATTTTTCATTACAATGACAGCCTACACCAGCCAAACCCAGGTCAATTGCGCACCGCCCTATGGGACTCCCAATCACGGCCAGTTGTGATACAGCCTGGATTCGAACCAGGGTGTCTGTAATGACACCTCTAGCACTGAGATGCAGTGCCTTAGACCACTGCACCACTCAGGAGCGTTGGTAATTAGCTCTGGCCCTCTGTGTGGCCTTATCACAGCGTTGTCTCAAACGAGGGTTCGCCTGATATGAAAATGGCGTCTTGAAAGAAAATTGGTTCATAGAACCGGGGTTATTTCAGTAACCTCCAGTAGCTGCTAGATGTGGTTGTAATAAACAGAGTGGTTTTGGTTTTTTTCCTACAAATGTGTCTGTCTTTTGAATGGTTACAGCTATAAAATATTATGACCCATCACTGAAAGATAGGAAAAGGCATGCATCTTCTGTTTCCTTCTACTGTGCCCCCAATCTGTGGGTGACTTATTAGAACAGAGTGAACAAGAGCAGGCACAAAATCAGACTGGGGGAAAATAATATAATTAAAAATGATTATCCCAGAAATGTTCCATATGCACAAAAAGCGTATTTCTCTAAAATGTTGTACACAAATTTGTTCACATTCCTATTACTGAGCATTTACCCTTTGCTAAGATAAACCATCATCCTGACAGGTGTGGCATATCAAGAAGCTGATTAAACAGAATGATCATTACACAGGTGCACCTAGTGCTGGGAACAATAAAAGGCTACTCTAAAATGTGCAGTTTTGTCACACAACACAATGCTATAGATGTCTCAGGTTTTGAGGGAGAGTGCAATTGTCATGCTGACTGCAGGAATTTCCACCAGAGCGGTTGCAAGATAATTGGATGTTAATTTCTCTACCATAAGCCTCCAACATAGTTTTAGAGAATTTGGCAGTACAGATATTACAGGCAATATCCACAGGGCTAAAGTGCAAAGGCTAAAGGCTACAGGACTAAAGGCTACAGGGCTACAATGCTAAAGGCTACAGAACTAAAGGGCCAAAGGCTACAGGGCTAAAGGCTACAGGACTAAAGGCTACAGGGCTAAAAGGCTGAAGGCTACAGGGCTAAAGCTAAAGGCTACAGGGCTAAAGGCTACAGGACTAAAGGCTACAGGGCTGAAGGCTAAAGGACAAAGGCTAAAGGGCTAAGGGCTAAAGGCTACAGGGCTAAAGGCTAAAGGGCTAAAGGCTAGGGCTACAGTTTACAAGGAACGGGAAACGGACGCATAAAAGAAAGCCTGTTAGGACTTCCGACAAGACATCAAACATGTAAAGGGACAATATATCTCACCCAGCCGTAAGATGCTCAGTGATGCAGAACTCCCAAACGAGCTAAGTGCTTTGAGGAATACACTGAGACTTGCGCAAAAGCCCCTGTTGCTCTGGACGACTGTGTGATCTTACACTCCGTGGCCGATGTAAAACTTTTAAACAGGTTAACACTCAGAAGGCCGCCAGGCCAGACGGAATACCAGGGTGAGTTCTCAAAGCATGTGCAGACCAGCTGGTCTCCCAGTCTGTAATCCTAACATGTTTGAAGTTGACTACCATTGTCCCTGTTCCCAAGAACACCAAGAACACCTGTCTAAATAACTATTCACCTGTAGCACTCACATCAATAATTATGAAGTGCTGTGAAAGACTGGTCATGACACACATCAACACCATCATCACAGACACCCTAGACCCACTCCAATTCACATATCGCCCCAGCATATCCACAGATGGCGCAATCTGAATCACACTTCACACTGCCCTCTCCCATCTGGACAAGAGGGGGTATAATGTGACTATGTGAGAATGTTTTTCATAGACTACAGCTAAGCGTTCAACACCATAGTCCCCTCCAAGTTCATCACCAAGCTTGAGATCCCGAGACCGATCACCTCCGTTTGCAACTGGATCCTGGACTTCCTGACGGGACGGCCCCAGTTGGTGAGGGTAGGCAACAACACCTCCGGCACACTCACCCTCAACACGGGGGACCTTCAAGGGTTTGTTCTTAGTTCCCCTCCTGTACTCCCTGTTCACCCACGACTGCGTGGCCAAGTACAACTCCAACACCATCCTCACGTTTGCTGATGACACGACGGTGGTAGGCCTGATCACCGACGGCGAAGAGACCGTCTACAGGGAGGAGGTCGGAGACCTGGCAGTGTGGTGCTTGGACAACAACCTCTCTTCTAACATCAGTAAGACCAAAGAGCTGATCATGGAATACAAGAAAAAGAGGGGAGAGCATGCCCCCATCCACATGGATGGAGCTGTAGTGGAGCAGGTTCTACCATCCACATGGATGGGGCTGTAGTGGAGCAGGTTCTACCATCCACATGGATGGAGCTGTAGTGGAGCAGGTTCTACCATCCACATGGATGGGGCTGTAGTGGAGCGGGTTGAGAGGGCTGTAGTGGAGCAGGTTCTACCATCCACATGGATGGAGCTGTAGTGGAGCAGGTTCTACCATCCACATGGATGGGGCTGTAGTGGAGCAGGTTCTACCATCCACATCGATGGGGCTGTAGTGGAGCAGGTTGAGAGGGCTGTAGTGGAGCAGGTTCTACCATCCACATCGATGGGGCTGTAGTGGAGCAGGTTCTACCATCCACATCGATGGGGCTGTAGTGGAGCGGGTTGAGAGGGCTGTAGGGGAGCAGGTTCTACCATCCACATCGATGGGGCTGTAGTGGAGCGGGTTGAGAGGGCTGTAGTGGAGCAGGTTCTACCATCCACATCGATGGGGCTGTAGTGGAGCGGGTTGAGAGGGCTGTAGTGGAGCAGGTTCTACCATCCACATCGATGGGGCTGTAGTGGAGCGGGTTGAGAGTTTCAATGTCTTTAGTACCCACTTCACTAAGGAACTAACATGGTCCACACTCACCCGCACAGTTGTGAAGAGGGCACAACAGCGCCTCTTCCCCATCAGGAGGCTGAAAAGATTTGTCATGGGTCCTCGGATCCTCAAAAAGTTCTACAGCTGCACCATTGAGAGCATCTTGACTGGCTCCATCACCGCTTGGTATGGAAAATACACCACCCTCAAACCAAAAAGCGCTACAGAGGTACAGAAGGTGGTACGGACAGCCCAGTACATCACTGGGGCCGAGCTCACTGCCATCCAGGAACATTATACCAGGCGGTGTAAAGAATCCAGCCACCCAAGCCATATACTGTTTACTCTGCATCGTCTGGGAAACGGTACCGGAACACCGGCTCTCGGACCAACAGGCTCTAAGGCAGCTCCTACCCCCAAGCCATAAGACTGCTAAATAGTTAAATAATGGTTACTGGACTATCTGCACTGACTCTATGTACACTCCCAAGACTATATACAGTAAACACACTATATACACACACTACACTCTCACAGAAAACCCACACACATTCACACACACACACACATAACAGACACACGCATACCGACAACACACACACACACACACATACTTTTAAACTCATCATATGCTGCTGCTACTCTGTTCTTTATTTTACTCTTATTATTATCTATCCTGATGCCTAGTCACTTCACGCTGTCTTTCTTGCACATATCAACCTCAAATACCTCGTACCTCTGCACATTGTTCTGGTATTGGTACTCCCTGTTTATAGATCCATTCTTGTGTATTTTATTTATCTTGTGTTACAAGTTCTCATTTTATAATAATTTATTTACTCTGCATCGTTGGTAAGGGCTCGTAAGTAAGCATTTCACGGTTCAGTCTACACCTGTTGTATTCTGAGCATGTGAGAAATACAATTTGATTTGATTGATTTGTGGGTATCTGTGTGTGTAATTACCTGAGCTATCACACCACTTTACACGCCTGTCACTCACAGTCCTCCCTACACACAGGAACACAGACACATACACACACATAACTACATAACATAACACACACTCGTCAGCCCACGCCTGCTTACCCTCACTTGACTCATTCATCCACGATACACTTCATTACCCTCTAAATCTCTCACCATGTCTTCCCATTCTCTCTCTCTCTCTCTCTCTCTCTCTCTATACGGACTGTATACGAGGCCATAGAGAGTGGCTATCTGTATTTCAGCTATACGAGGCCATAGAGAGTGGCTATCTGTATTTCAGCTATACGAGGCCATAGAGAGTGGCTATCTGTATTTCAGCTATACGAGGCCATAGAGAGTGGCTATCTGTATTTCAGCTATACGAGGCCATAGAGAGTGGCTATCTGTATTTCAGCTATACGAGGCCATAGAGAGTAGCTATCTGTATTTCAGCTATACGAGGCCATAGAGAGTGGCTATCTGTATTTCAGCTATACGAGGCCATAGAGAGTGGCTATCTGTATTTCAGCTATACGAGGCCATAGAGAGTGGCTATCTGTATTTCAGCTATACGAGGCCATAGAGAGTGGCTATCTGTATTTCAGCTATACGAGGCCATAGAGAGTGGCTATCTGTATTTCAGCTATACGAGGCCATAGAGAGTGGCTATCTGTATTTCAGCTATACGAGGCCATAGAGAGTGGCTATCTGTATTTCAGCTATACGAGGCCATAGAGAGTAGCTATCTGTATTTCAGCTATACGAGGCCATAGAGAGTGGCTATCTGTATTTCAGCTATACGAGGCCATAGAGAGTGGCTATCTGTATTTCAGCTATACGAGGCCATAGAGAGTGGCTAACTGCACACAAAATGTGTCTTCATCTCCTAACTCCAAAATGATAAGAGCCACCAATTAAACTGTCTCGGACAGAGTGAAGACACACACACACACACACACAGACAGACACAGACTTGTTCAGCCAGACTTTCGGATCAGATTTCAAACTGGGCAGAAGGCTCGGGTGCTTGATGTGTGTGAGGGAAGGCAGGAACGAAACAGAAGAGAAAAGAAGATACAGAAAGCGACAGAGTAAAAAGAGGTGGGAGATTCATGGAAGAAAAGCTGAGAGTGAGAGAGTGGACCCGGAAAATCTATTTATATTCATCACCCTCAATGACTAACTACCCAGCTAGCACATAACGTTCTGAGAACCAGATGTTTCTTAGAGCTTGGTGAGAGTGTGGTTGTCCTATTGTTATTTTGCATACAACCTTACCACAACTTTCTGGGAGTGGTGCAGGATAGTTGCTTGGCTTTGAAACATTCTCAGCACATTTAAGGAACTTGACAAAAAAAAAACGTTTTATTTTCTTGGCATTTCATTACTTTAACAGAACGTTTCCTAAAAGTGCAAACAAGGTTCAATTTTAATGTTCTAGGAACGTTCTCGAGCTGGTTTGACATTGGGAATGTTCTTAAATAGTTCAGAGAACGTTAAGAAACAACGTCCTACTGTGGGAATTTCAGTACGTCACTCAGCAAAATACTACTTGATTAAGATTCTAAAAGTATTTGGTTTTAAATATACTTAAGTATCAAAAGTAAATGGAATTGCTAAAATATAGTTAAGTATCAAAAGTATAATTTCAAATTGCTTATATTATGCAAACCAGACTGCAATTTTTTTTTTTTTTTATGATTACATTAATTTACAAACAAAGCATTTGTTTTTAGTGAGTCCTCCAGATCAGAGGCAGTAGATGACCAGGGATGTTCTCTGTTTAGTGAGTCCTCCAGATCAGAGGCAGTAGATGACCTGGGATGTTCTCTGTTTAGTGAGTCCTCCAGATCAGAGGCAGTAGATGACCTGGGATGTTCTCTGTTTAGTGAGTCCTCCAGATCAGAGGCAGTAGATGACCAGGGATGTTCTCTGTTTAGTGAGTCCTCCAGATCAGAGGCAGTAGATGACCTGGGATGTTCTCTGTTTAGTGAGTCCTCCAGATCAGAGGCAGTAGATGACCAGGGATGTTCTCTGTTTAGTGAGTCCTCCAGATCAGAGGCAGTAGGGATGACCAGGGATGTTCTCTGTTTAGTGAGTCCTCCAGATCAGAGGCAGTAGGGATGACCAGGGATGTTCTCTGTTTAGTGAGTCCTCCAGATCAGAGGCAGTAGATGACCAGGGATGTTCTCTGTTTAGTGAGTCCTCCAGATCAGAGGCAGTAGATGACCAGGGATGTTCTCTGTTTAGTGAGTCCTCCAGATCAGAGGCAGTGGGGATGACCAGGGATGTTCTCTGTTTAGTGAGTCCTCCAGATCAGAGGCAGTAGAGATGACCAGGGATGTTCTCTGTTTAGTGAGTCCTCCAGATCAGAGGCAGTAGATGACCAGGGATGTTCTCTGTTTAGTGAGTCCTCCAGATCAGAGGCAGTAGATGACCAGGGATGTTCTCTGTTTAGTGAGTCCTCCAGATCAGAGGCAGTAGAGATGACCAGGGATGTTCTCTGTTTAGTGAGTCCTCCAGATCAGAGGCAGTAGGATGACCAGGGATGTTCTCTGTTTAGTGAGTCCTCCAGATCAGAGGCAGTAGAGATGACCAGGGATGTTCTCTGTTTAGTGAGTCCTCCAGATCAGAGGCAGTAGATGACCAGGGATGTTCTCTGTTTAGTGAGTCCTCCAGATCAGAGGCAGTAGATGACCAGGGATGTTCTCTGTTTAGTGAGTCCTCCAGATCAGAGGCAGTAGGATGACCAGGGATGTTCTCTGTTTAGTGAGTCCTCCAGATCAGAGGCAGTAGATGACCAGGGATGTTCTCTGTTTAGTGAGTCCTCCAGATCAGAGGCAGTAGATGACCAGGGATGTTCTCTGTTTAGTGAGTCCTCCAGATCAGAGGCAGTAGATGACCAGGGATGTTCTCCGTTTAGTGAGTCCTCCAGATCAGAGGCAGTAGATGACCTGGGATGTTCTCTGTTTAGTGAGTCCTCCAGATCAGAGGCAGTAGATGACCAGGGATGTTCTCTGTTTAGTGAGTCCTCCAGATCAGAGGCAGTAGATGACCAGGGATGTTCTCCGTTTAGTGAGTCCTCCAGATCAGAGGCAGTAGATGACCTGGGATGTTCTCTGTTTAGTGAGTCCTCCAGATCAGAGGCAGTAGATGACCAGGGATGTTCTCTGTTTAGTGAGTCCTCCAGATCAGAGGCAGTAGATGACCAGGGATGTTCTCTGTTTAGTGAGTCCTCCAGATCAGAGGCAGTAGATGACCAGGGATCTTCTCCGTTTAGTGAGTCCTCCAGATCAGAGGCAGTAGATGACCTGGGATGTTCTCTGTTTAGTGAGTCCTCCAGATCAGAGGCAGTAGATGACCAGGGATGTTCTCTGTTTAGTGAGTCCTCCAGATCAGAGGCAGTAGATGACCAGGGATGTTCTCCGTTTAGTGAGTCCTCCAGATCAGAGGCAGTAGATGACCTGGGATGTTCTCTGTTTAGTGAGTCCTCCAGATCAGAGGCAGTAGATGACCAGGGATGTTCTCTGTTTAGTGAGTCCTCCAGATCAGAGGCAGTAGATGACCAGGGATATTCTCTTTTTAGTGAGTCCTCCAGATCAGAGGCAGTAGGAATGAATAGGGATGTTCTCTGTTTAGTGAGTCCTCCAGATCAGAGGCAGTAGGGATGACCTGGGATGTTCTCTGTTTAGTGAGTCCTCCAGATCAGAGGCAGTAGATGACCAGGGATGTTCTCAGTTTTGTGAGTCCTCCAGATCAGAGGCAGTAGGGATGACTAGGGATGTTCTCTGTTTAGTGAGTCCTCCAGATCAGAGGCAGTAGGGATGACCAGGGATGTTCTCTGTTTAGAGAGTCCTCCAGATCAGAGGCAGTAGATGACCTGGGATGTTCTCTGTTTAGAGAGTCCGCCAGATCAGAGGCAGTAGAGATGACCTGGGATGTTCTCTGTTTAGAGAGTCCACCAGATCAGAGGCAGTAGGGATGACCAGGGATGTTCTCTGTTTAGTGAGTCCGCCAGATCAGAGGCAGTAGAGATGACCTGGGATGTTCTCTGTTTAGAGAGTCCTCCAGATCAGAGGCAGTAGATGACCAGGGATGTTCTCTGTTTAGTGAGTCCGCCAGATCAGAGGCAGTAGATGACCAGGGATGTTCTCAGTTTTGTGAGTCCTCCAGATCAGAGGCAGTAGGGATGACTAGGGATGTTCTCTGTTTAGTGAGTCCGCCAGATCAGAGGCACTAGGGATGACCAGGGATGTTCTCTGTTTAGAGAGTCCGCCAGATCAGAGGCAGTAGAGATGACCTGGGATGTTCTCTGTTTAGAGAGTCCTCCAGATCAGAGGCAGTAGAGATGACCTGGGATGTTCTCAGTTTTGTGAGTCCTCCAGATCAGAGGCAGTAGGGATGACTAGGGATGTTCTCTGTTTAGTGAGTCCGCCAGATCAGAGGCAGTAGGGATGACCAGGGATGTTCTCTGTTTAGTGAGTCCGCCAGATCAGAGGCAGTAGAGATGACTAGGGATGTTCTCTGTTTAGAGAGTCCGCCAGATCAGAGGCAGTAGGGATGACCAGGGATGTTCTCTGTTTAGTGAGTCCTCCAGATCAGAGGCAGTAGAGATGACCTGGGATGTTCTCTGTTTAGAGAGTCCTCCAGATCAGAGGCAGTAGATGACCAGGGATGTTCTCTGTTTAGAGAGTCCTCCAGATCAGAGGCAGTAGATGACCAGGAATGTTCTCTGTTTAGAGAGTCCTCCAGATCAGAGGCAGTAGATGACCAGGGATGTTCTCTGTTTAGTGAGTCCTCCAGATCAGAGGCAGTAGGGATGTCCAGGGATGTTCTCTTGACAAGTGTGTGAATTTAACAATTTTCCTGTCAAAATGTAAGGAGTACATTTGGGTGTCAGGGAAAATGTCAGGAGTACATTTGGGTGTCAGGGAAAATGTCAGGAGTACATTTGGGTGTCAGGGAAAATGTCAGGAGTACATTTGGGTGTCAGGGAAAATGTCAGGAGTACATTTGGGTGTCAGGGAAAATGTCAGGAGTACATTTGGGTGTCAGGGAAAATGTCAGGAGTACATTTGGGTGTCAGGGAAAATGTCAGGAGTACATTTGGGTGTCAGGGAAAATGTCAGGAGTACATTTGGGTGTCAGGGAAAATGTCAGGAGTACATTTGGGTGTCAGGGAAAATGTCAGGAGTAATGAATGTAGTGAAGTAAAAGTAAAATGTGGTAAAAATATAAATAGTAAAGTACAGATACCCCAAAAAACGACGTAAGTATTTTTACTTTAGTACTTTACACCACTGCCTACAGGTTTCCTCAGGGTTACATGTTATTCTGTGGGAATTTCAGTACTTCCACACAACGTTCCACACACGTTCCCATGTGGTTCCATTTAATGGCATATTTTTACTACATTCTCAAAAATGGTGTGACTTAAGCGATGTTCAGAGAACGTTCAGATAATGTATAGTCCTCTTTTATGTCAGTTTTTGGCAATATTCTGAGAATGCAACATTTTGGGGGGAATTGTACACATTAACATCAATAAGCAATAAATTATATTCTCAGAACATGAAAACTTTCCATAAAAACCACAAGAAACTTCGGTAACGTCTCAGCATCAACAAAACTCTCTCTATCCTCTATCTTGTTAAGTGTGTTCGGCTGTGTTGTCCGCGCCCACTAATTGGCCACACCTGATCTTAATGAGTGCTACTTTCCTTTGAAATGGGGTCTGTTTGAATGGACTAAAATTAACAGCTTTGTATGCGAAAAAAACATAGTAGGCTTGCTCCATCCTGGTGGTGCAGTGGACTAATTCCATGTGGTCGACAACAGAAGATCATAGGTTCAAATCTCACTGATGCCATGTCATAATGAAATGTGTTTGCAAGATTAGTGCTTACGGACGTTCATTTCCACGTGTCCTGTCTATGCTTGGAGTTCAAAAATATTAAACCTAAATAAGCCAGCAGTGTAATTAAAAGTCTTATTTAAACATGAGGATGTGTTTTCAGTCAACTTACCTGGTAAAATAAGCATTAAACAATAATAATTCAATTATTGTTTTAATGAAGATATTCAAAAACCTCCAAATAACTTATATTTTCTGTTCTCAAAGCGTTAATAAAACCTTGGAGGAAAGCGTTCAAGGAACCGGAGTAAAACATCATCAGAACTTCCCTGCGATCTAAAAACTGTTCCCAGAACAGTCAAAATGTTCACTTCTGTTCATAGAACATTTAAAAAACATACAATTTTAAGGCTCAGGAAACGTATGGCTTCGTTCCCACAATCGAATGTCAAACTAAAAACATACGTTCCCACAACTTCCAAGGAACCAAATGTGTTAGCTGGGTATGTATCCTAGACAGATGGGTGGGGAGAGAGAGTAAGGACTGAAGAAGGAAATTTCATGAGTAAGGACTGAAGAAAAGGAAGAAAGGACAGGAAGAAAGAAAAATCAGAGGATGAGCATGACTATTAAGTGAAGCAGAGAGAGAGATAAAAAGAGAGTACGAAATGGAGGGAAGGAGAGGGATGGAGAGATACTGTAGAGGGGAGGGAAAGAGACAGGGAGGGAGGGAGGGAGAGAGACAGGGAGTGGAGGGAGAGAGACAGGAAGGGAGGGAGACAGGGAGGGAGGGAGACAGAGAGTGGAGGGAGGGAGAGGGATGGAGAGATACTGTAGAGGGGAGGGAAAGAGACAGACAGGGATGGAGAGAGACAGGGAGGGAGACAGAGAGTGGAGGGGGGGAGAGAGACAGGGAGGGGAGGGGAGGGAGAGAGACACGGAGGGGAGGGAGAGACATTGTAGAGGGGAGGGAGAGACAGGGAGGGAGACAGGGAGGGAGGGAGACAGAGAGTGGAGGGAGAGCGACAGTAGGAGGGAGGGAGGGGCAGAAACAGAGGAGTGGGATAAATCGAGGGAGGGAGGGAGGGAGGGAGGGAGGGGCAGAAACAGAGGAGTGGGATAAATCGAGTGAGGGAGGGAGGGAGGGGCAGAAACAGAGGAGTGGGATAAATCGAGTGAGGGAGGGAGGGGCAGAAACAGAGGAGTGGGATAAATCGAGTGAGGGAGGGAGGGAGGGGCAGAAACAGAGGAGTGGGATAAATCAAGTGAGGGAGGGAGGGAGCAGACAGAAGGAGACATAGAGGAAAGAGAATAGATATGTGTAGATAACATACGTCACTCCTCTCCAGCTGGAGCTATTGTCTCACTGCAGTCGACTGTATAGGGTAGGAGGTACCAGTATACAGCCACAAACACACACACACACACACACAAACACATTACTCAGCAAAACTATCAACACCTACACATCCCCTTTGTATGATTTCCCTTTCACTCTCAAGTCCACTGTCTTTGACTTTCCCTCTACCTCTCCCTCTGAGAGAGAGCAGACTGGTGGCAGGGGGTACTACCTCTCCCTCTGAGAGAGAGCAGACTGGTGGCAGGGGGTACTACCTCTCCCTCTGAGAGAGAGCAGACTGGTGGCAGGGGGTACTACCTCTCCCTCTGAGAGAGAGCAGACTGGTGGCAGGGGGTACTACCCCTCCCTCTGAGAGAGAGCAGACTGGTGGCAGGGGGTACTACCCCTCCCTCTGAGAGAGAGCAGACTGGTGGCAGGGGGTACTACCCCTCCCTCTGAGAGAGAGCAGACTGGTGACAGGGGGTACTACCCCTCCCTCTGAGAGAGAGCAGACTGGTGGCAGGGGGTACTACCCCTCCCTCTGAGAGAGAGCAGACTGGTGACAGGGGGTACTACCTCTCCCTCTGATAGAGCTGAGACTTTGGTAGGAGCTATTTAGCAATCCTTACTAGGCAAAGATGTGCAAATATATCCCATACCACACACACACACACACAGAGAGATAGACAGACTCATTACCGTGATGTCGTGTAAACCCTAATGAGGGCTCAC
>NC_092170.1:34707167-34712167 GCF_045791955.1 Oncorhynchus clarkii lewisi
CAGAGGTAGGGAAGGACAGAGGTAGGGAGGGACAGAGGTAGGGAAGGACAGAGGTAGGGAAGGACAGAGGTAGGGAAGGACAGAGGTAGGGAAGGACAGAGGTAGGAAATGACAGAGGTAGGGAAGGACAGAGGTATGGAAAGACAGAGGTATGGAAAGACAGAGGTAAGGAAGGATAGAGGTAGGGAAGGACAGAGGTATGGAAAGACAGAGGTATGGAAAGACAGAGGTAAGGAAGGATAGAGGTAGGGAAGGACAGAGGTAGGGAAGGGCAGAGGTAGGGAAGGACAGAGGTATGGAAAGACAGAGGTATGGAAAGACAGAGGTAAGGAAGGACAGAGGTAGGGAAGGACAGAGGTAGGGAAGAGCGAGAGAGAGAGACGAGCGAGAGAGAGAGAGTGAGAGAGAGAGAGAGAGAAAGAGAGCGAGAGAGAGAGAGAGAGAGAGAGAGAGAGAGAGACGAGCGAGAGAGAGAGAGTGAGAGAGAGAGAGAGAAAGAGAGCGAGAGCGAGAGAAAGAGAGAGAGAGAGAGAGAGAGAGAGAGAGAGAGAGAGAGAGAGAAAGAGAGAGAGAGAGAGAGAGAGAGAGAGAGAGAGAGAGAGAGAGAGAGAGAGAGAGAGAGAATACTGCTCCAAATCCTTTTATTAGAACTAGATGACATGAGTCCTGTAGTCAACGAGTAATGTTTTGTTTTGTGCGGATGAAGGGATCGCGACAGAATGAACTGAACAGTCTGTTTGAATGTGAAAAGCAAGGTCTCTGCTAAATCAATAGAAAGATAAAACACACGCTGCACTCAGATCAGATCATACAGCGGGAGGGAAGTCTGAACCCCACCGAAGGTTGAACAGAAACTGTTCTACAATAAGATATTGATGCATCAGTTGCCCTGGAGGCTATGTGAAGTGAGTTTCCTCTCTAAAATAATACAATTATTAAGTTAAGATAACTCTGTCATGCTTGAATTTAACATATTCATATTGTCTTTTTGGCCGTGTTCAGTCCTGATAGAAAAATTCCAACTGGAGAATTTAGTATCCCAATGAACCCCTAGTCCTCGATGCATTCATGAAGGTCTGAAGGGGAGAACAACTATCACATCTACATCTTAATGAAATCCCAAGGGTTATGGGGAAAAGGCTGTGGTTCTGCATCCGACGGTATTCCGTTTACAGCCCTGGAGCAGGTTGTGTGAGTATTGGCATGTGTTCTATTCCCAAGGGATTAAAAGCCAACCAAAAATAACCATAATAATATTCATTTGCTGCCGTCCTAAAAGCCAGAGGGAAAATGAGCCTCTAGAGGACCGGACAGAAACAACATGGAGATTAAGTCCTTCAACTATTCTCTCAGTACCTCCAGGAGAAACACTATTCTCTCAGTACCTCCAGTAGAAACACTATTCTCTCAGTACCTCCAGTAGAAACACTATTCTCTCAGTACCTCCAGTAGAAACACTATTCTCTCTTCACCTCCAGTAGAAACACTATTCTCTCAGTACCTCCAGTAAAAACACTATTCTCTCAGTACCTCCAGTAGAAACACTATTCTCTCTTCACCTCCAGTAGAAAAACTATTCTCTCAGTACCTCCAGGAGAAACACTATTCTCTCAGTACCTCCAGTAGAAACACTATTTTCTCTTCACCTCCAGTAGAAACACTATTCTCTCTTCACCTCCAGTAGAAACACTATTCTCTCAGTACCTCCAGTAGAAACACTATTCTCTCTTCACCTCCAGTAGAAACACTATTCTCTCAGTACCTCAAGTAGAAACACTATTCTCTCAGTACCTCAGTAGAAACACTATTCTCTCAGTACCTCCAGTAGAAACACTATTCTCTCAGTACCTCAGTAGGAACACTATTCTCTCAGTACCTCAGTAGAAACACTATTCTCTCTTCACCTCCAGTAGAAACACTATTCCCTCTTCACCTACAGTAGAAACACTATTCTCTCAGTACCTCCAGTAGAAACACTATTCTCTTTTCACCTCCAGTAGAAACACTATTCTCTCAGTACCTCAGTAGAAACACTATTCTCTCAGTACCTCCAGTAGAAACACTATTCTCTCAGTACCTCAGTAGGAACACTATTCTCTCAGTACCTCAGTAGAAACACTATTCTCTCTTCACCTCCAATAGAAACACTATACTCTCTTCACCTTCAGTAGGAACACTATTCTCTCTTCACCTCCAGTAGAAACACTATTCTCTCAGTACCTCCAGTAGAAACACTATTCTCTCAGTACCTCCAGTAGAAACACTATTCTCTCTTCACCTCCAGTAGAAACACTATTCTCTCAGTACCTCCAGTAGAAACACTATTCTCTCAGCACCTCCAGTAGAAACACTATTCTCTCAGTACCTCCAGTAGAAACACTATTCCCTCTTCACCTCCAGTAGAAACACTATTCTCTCAGTACCTCCAGTAGAAACACTATTCTCTCTTCACCTCCAGTAGAAACACTATTCTCTCTTCACCTCCAGTAGAAACACTATTCTCTCAGTACCTCCAGTAGAAACACTATTCTCTCAGCACCTCCAGTAGAAACACTATTCTCTCAGTACCTCCAGTAGAAACACTATTCTCTCAGTACCTCAGTAGAAACACTATTCTCTCAGTACCTCCAGTAGAAACACTATTCTCTCTTCACCTCCAGTAGAAACACTATTCCCTCTTCACCTCCAGTAGAAACACTATTCTCTCAGTACCTCAGTAGGAACACTATTCTCTCTTCACCTCCAGTAGAAACACTATTCTCTCAGTACCTCAGTAGAAACACTATTCCCTCTTCACCTACAGTAGAAACACTATTCTCTCAGTACCTCCAGTAGAAACACTATTCTCTCTTCACCTCCAGTAGAAACACTATTCCCTCTTCACCTCCAGTAGAAACACTATTCTCTCAGTACCTCCAGTAGAAACACTATTCTCTCTTCACCCTCCAGTAGAAACACTATTCTCTCAGTACCTCCAGTAGAAACACTATTCCCTCTTCACCTCCAGTAGAAACACTATTCTCTCAGTACCTCCAGTAGAAACACTAATCTCTCTTCACCTCCAGTAGAAACACTATTCCCTCTTCACCTCCAGTAGAAACACTATTCTCTCAGTACCTCCAGTAGAAACACTATTCTCTCTTCACCTCCAGTAGAAACACTATTCTCTCTTCACCTCCAGTAGAAACACTATTCCCTCTTCACCTCCAGTAGAAACACTATTCCCTCTTCATCTCCAGTAGAAACACTATTCTCTCAGTACCTCCAGTAGAAACACGATTCTCTCTTCACCTCCAGTAGAAACACTATTCTCTCAGTACCTCCAGTAGAAACACTATTCCCTCTCACCTCCAGTAGAAACACTATTCTCTCAGTACCTCCAGTAGAAACACTAATCTCTCTTCACCTCCAGTAGAAACACTATTCCCTCTTCACCTCCAGTAGAAACACTATTCTCTCAGTACCTCCAGTAGAAACACTATTCTCTCTTCACCTCCAGTAGAAACACTATTCTCTCTTCACCTCCAGTAGAAACACTATTCCCTCTTCACCTCCAGTAGAAACACTATTCCCTCTTCATCTCCAGTAGAAACACTATTCTCTCAGTACCTCCAGTAGAAACACGATTCTCTCTTCACCTCCAGTAGAAACACTATTCTCTCTTCACCTCCAGTAGAAACACTATTCCCTCTCACCTCCAGTAGAAACACTATTCTCTCAGTACCTCCAGTAGAAACACTATTCTCTCAGTACCTCAGTAGGAACACTATTCTCTCAGTACCTCAGTAGAAACACTATTCTCTCTTCACCTCCAGTAGAAACACTATTCTCTCTTCACCTCCAGTAGAAACACTATTCCCTCTTCACCTCCAGTAGAAACACTATTCTCTCTTCACCTCCAGTAGAAACACTATTCTCTCTTCACCTCCAGTAGAAACACTATTCCCTCTTCACCTCCAGTAGAAACACTATTATCTCAGTACCTCCAGTAGAAACACTATTCTCTCTTCACCTCCAGTAGAAACACTATTCTCTCTTCACCTCCAGTAGAAACACTATTCCCTCTTCACCTCCAGTAGAAACACTATTCTCTCAGTACCTCCAGTAGAAACACGATTCTCTCTTCACCTCCAGTAGAAACACTATTCTCTCAGTACCTCCAGTAGAAACACTATTCTCTCAGTACCTCCAGTAGAAACACTATTCCCTCTTCACCTCCAGTAGAAACACTATTCTCTCAGTACCTCCAGTAGAAACACTATTCTCTCTTCACCTCCAGTAGAAACACTATTCTCTCTTCACCTCCAGTAGAAACACTATTCCCTCTTCACCTCCAGTAGAAACACTATTCCCTCTCACCTCCAGTAGAAACACTATTCTCTCAGTACCTCCAGTAGAAACACTAATCTCTCTTCACCTCCAGTAGAAACACTATTCCCTCTTCACCTCCAGTAGAAACACTATTCTCTCAGTACCTCCAGTAGAAACACTATTCCCTCTCACCTCCAGTAGAAACACTATTCTCTCAGTACCTCCAGTAGAAACACTAATCTCTCTTCACCTCCAGTAGAAACACTATTCCCTCTTCACCTCCAGTAGAAACACTATTCTCTCAGTACCTCCAGTAGAAACACTATTCTCTCTTCACCTCCAGTAGAAACACTATTCTCTCTTCACCTCCAGTAGAAACACTATTCCCTCTTCACCTCCAGTAGAAACACTATTCCCTCTTCATCTCCAGTAGAAACACTATTCTCTCAGTACCTCCAGTAGAAACACGATTCTCTCTTCACCTCCAGTAGAAACACTATTCTCTCTTCACCTCCAGTAGAAACACTATTCCCTCTCACCTCCAGTAGAAACACTATTCTCTCAGTACCTCCAGTAGAAACACTATTCTCTCAGTACCTCAGTAGGAACACTATTCTCTCAGTACCTCAGTAGAAACACTATTCTCTCTTCACCTCCAGTAGAAACACTATTCTCTCTTCACCTCCAGT